>NW_017677560.1:4699-29290 GCF_001879085.1 Nicotiana attenuata
CATTGGTCAACCCAAATGACATGACTAAAAACTCATAGTGCCCATACCGAGTGCGGAATGCAGTCTTAGGGACATCAGACGCCCTAAATCCTCAGCTGATGGTAGCCAGATCTCAAGTCTATCTTTGAAAACACCTTTTCTCCCTGAAGCTGGTCAAACAAATCATCAATCCTCGGCAGTGGATACTTGTTCTCTATCGTCACTTTGTTCAATTGCCGGTAATCAATACACATCCGCATCGAACCATCCTTCTTCTTCATAAATGACACCGGCGCACCCCAAGGAGAAACACTAGGCCTGATAAAACCCTTCTCTAGTAAATCCTGCAACTGGTCCTTTAACTCATTTAACTCTGGCGGGGCCATGCGATACGGCGGAATAGAAATGGGCTGCGTGCCCGGAGCCAGATCAATACAGAAATCAATATCCCTGTCGGGCGGCATACCCGGCAGGTCTGAAGGAAACACCTCGGGGAACTCTCGAACAACAGGATCAGAGTCAATAGAAGGAACCTCTGCGCTGGAGCCACGGACATATGCCAGATAAGCCAAACACCCCTTCTCGACCATGCGTCGAGCCTTAACACATGAAATAACTCTGCGAGTGGCATGACCTGAGGTCTCTCTCCACTCTAGTCGGGGAAATTAAGCCAAGGTCACGGTCTTGGCGTGACAATCTAAGATGGCATGTTACGGGGACAACCAATCCATCCCCAATATGACATCGAATTCCACCATATCTAAAAGCAGTAAATCAACACGGGTCTCAAAACCGCCAATAACCACTATACATGAACAATGGTCGCAATCCACCACAATAAAATCACTCACCGGCGTAGACACATAAACAAGGCACTCAAAGAATCACTGGCATGACCCGATAGGGCGCAAACTAGGACCGAAGCTTCTTTACCATAAGCCAGAACAGTACCTGCACCTCCACCTCTGATACCTTTATCTCCACTTCTCGCATCTCTACCTCCACCTCTAATACCTTTACCTCCACCTCTCGCATCTCTACATCCATCTCTAATACCTTTATCTCCACAAAGCCTCCGAAGACGTAGCTGATCTATCACTGGTCTGTGTTGCTGCTCAGCTGAAGAAGCGATACATGACCTTGCCATTCGCGAAAGAACGGAGTAGAAATTCAGTCAGCATTTGAGAAACCAATCGCACGACAAGAAAGAACAAATGAGAGGTTTTCCTAACTCAATAGACTCTGGGGAACAAGTACAGACGTCTCTGTACCTACCCCTCAGACTCTACTAAGTTTGTCCGTGAGTTGTGAGACCTATGTAACCTAATGCTCTGATACCAACTTGTCACGACCCGGATTTCCCACCATCGTGATCGTGATGGCGCCTACTCGTGGTAGCTAGGCAAGCCAACTTATTTACCTTTTCATCACTAAACAATTAATTTAGCAGTTTATAACAGCAATTTAGAACTTGAAGTTTAACAAGAATAAAAGCGGAAGTCTGATTTATAAAAAAAAATGATTCAAAACGCAAAACCGTCAATAATAGCCTCTACCCAAGATTTTGTGTCACATTACTCACGAACCACTAAGAATAAACTAAATACAAAGGTCTGAAAGAAATATAACAGCTATCTGTCTCGAAAACAATGAGGCAACAGTCAAAAGGAAAACATAAAGAAGAGATGCCGGGCCTGCGGACGCCTGCAAGGCTACCTCAGTCTCGTGAATAGGAAAGTCTGCTCCCGAACTACTGCTGCTGCTGCTCCTCAAAACCTGGACCTGTGCAAAAATGCACAGAAGTGTAGCATCAGCACAACCGACCCCATGTGCTGGCAAGTGTCTAGCCTAACCCCGGCAAAGTAGTGACGAGGCTAGACTGGACATCACATAAACCTGTGCAGTTATAACTTTACAGCAGGAATCGAATACCAAGTAATTAACAACATGGAGGGGAGACATGCTAAGGGGAGATACAATATTAACAGCAATCCAGAGTAACAACTAAAACGGCTTAGGTTCACAATGAACAAAGAATCAATACTCCAGTACAAACACATAGCCTCAATAACTGTTGCGGCGTGCAACCCACTCCATAATTACTATTGTTGTGGCGTGTAACCCACTCCATAATTACCCATTCCCCACGAACTCTAATATGTAATTTGTTTTGAAATCGGACCTCAAATCGAGGTCCAACTCCCCAATTTATAGAAAACCTAGGTTCTACCCAAAAATCCCAATTTCACCCATGAAAATCTTTGATTTCAAGTGGAAAACATGTTTAATGATGTTAAAAGTTGAAAGAATTGAGTAAAAATCAACTTACAAATGATTTGGGATGAAGTTTGCTCTTGAAAAATCGCCTATGGTGTTTGGGTTTTTGAAAGAATGGTGGAAAGTGATGAAAATTCGACTAAGTATAAAATTTGCTGGGCCTCGGATATGGGAAATGCGAACATAGGTTAGCATTTGCGAACAAAACAGGCGTGGGAATTGCGAACATTTTAGTTCGCATTTGCGAACTTGGGTCTGGAGGCAATTTTCGCATTTGCGAAAATTTCATCGAATTTGCGATGACCCCTACCTCGCATTTGCGAGCCTTTCTCCCGCATTTGCGAACACAGAGGGAAAATGGGGCTACCGCATTAGCGAAGAAGACGTCGCATTTGCGACTGGGCAACCCTCGCATATGCGAACATATTGTCGCATTTGCGACCCAAACAAAGTCTCCCCTTTTTCGCATTTGCGATCAAGTGGTCACATTTGCGATATCGCAAATGCGAAGACACCAGCACTGAAAATACCAGATTTTTAAAAATGAGAAAATGCAATCCGATGTCTATCCAAAACTCACCCGAGCCCTCGGGGCTCCAAACCAAACATGCACACAACCTCAAAAACATCCCACAGACTTACTCGCGCGATCAAATCGCCAAAATAACATCAAAATCATTGAATCAAGCCTCAAAACACATGATTCTTCTTCTAAACTTCATAACCTTTCAAGCTTTGAACTCATAGTCCGAAACACGTCAAACGACGTCTGATTTCGACCAAACTTTACAGAAAGCACTTAACACATATTTAAGACTTGTACCGGGCGTCGGAACCAACATATGAGCCCGATACCATAGTCTTTTAATCAATTTTCATTTCCATTTTCCTTAATGATTTCAGATAAACAATTTCACGAAAAAATTCATATCTCGGGCTCTAGACCTCGGAATTTGATTCCGGGCACATGCCCGAGTCCCATATTCGGACCTTCCGGGACCGTCCAATCTCGGGTCCGGATCCGTTTACCAAAAATATTGACCAAAGTCAACTATAATCATATTAATATCAAAAATCTTCAAATTTTTCGCGGAATTCACATATTTCAACATAAAAGCTTTTCGGCTACGCGCCCGGACTGCACACGCAAAATCGAGGCAAGTAAAAAAATGAGGTTTTAAGGCCTCGAAAGCACGGAATGGATGAGGAACTAGGTGATGACCCTTTGGGTCGTCACACAAGTACAACTCAATATCACAAGTCTAAAACAATTCCCAAAATCCGGAAACTCATGGACAACACAGGCTACAGAAGTGTATAGTAAAGGTTCCAAACTCCAGAATTTCTAACAACCGAAGAAGGAAAACTAAGTACTAAAGATAGAGTAAGAGGGAGACTCGTCGGTCTGCGGACGCAGCAGATCTACCTCGAAGTCTCCGTAGTCCTCCTGCCTCACTGATAGTGCGCCTGAGTGGAGGTACCTGGATGATTTGCACATGAAAAACATGCGCAGGAAGGGCATGAGTACACCACAGCGGTACTCAGTAAGTGCCAAGCCTAACCTCGGTTGGGTAGTGACGAGGAAGGTCAGGACCCTACTGAGACAAAATATAATAATAATTTAACAATATAAAAATCTGACAGATATAATAAGTACAGCAGTGAGATAAGACAAGTCAACGAGGCTATAACAACTACACGAGTACAAAATAAACACAGAGTAAACACAGCTCAATACCAATGATAACAATGAGGGTCTCCCAGGATACCGTCCTGTAGCCCTTTTTTTCTCATCTGTCCAGCGGATCTCCCGGGATACCGTCCCGTAGTCCATCATATGTGTACATCCGAAGGATCTCCCGGGATACCGTCCCGTAGTCCAACCACCAATGTGCAGGGGGATATATCGGGAATCTAACCCGCAGTCCCAAAGTAAAAGTGCAGGGGGATCTATCGGGAATCTAACCCGCAGTCCCAAAGTAAAAGTGCAGGGGGATCTATCATGAATCGAACCCGCAGTCCCAAAGTAAACAAACAAGGGGGGGAGCTACCGGAATCCCACATCCGTAGTCCCAATGTAAATGCGCAATCACAACCAGAAGGTACACGGAAACGAAGTACAAAAGACAAGCAACAGGTAGTACTGGCCTAGCATGTTTCACGTAGTACAATTAAGGCAACTTAAGCAATTAGGCAAGTTAAATCAACTAAACATGCTTTCCTAATCTAGCACAGGTTATAATTGCAAGTAGAATAAAGCAAATATGAAAGGAACTCAATCTCAATATCTTAAGAAAACCGGATTTCCAACAATTGGCTCAAGTACGCACCCGTCACCTCGCGTACAAGGCACTCAAGTCAACAAATAACAAATCCTAAGGAGAAAAGTCCCCCACACAAGGTTAGACAAGCCACTTACCTCGAACCGGCTCAATATCAATAGAAATCCACGCCTTTGCCACGAGTATCCGACTCCAAATGGCCCAAATCTATTCAATTCAATTACATATCGTAAATAATATTGCAAACAACTGATTCCACTATTAAAGTTAAAGCTAGGGCGCGAAAATAGATAAAATGACCAAAATGCCCCTTAGGCCAACATCTCGGAATCGAATAATTTTTACATTTTCAGAACCCTCGTACTCTCACGAGTCTAACCGTATAAAAATCTCCCAAATCGTAGGTCAATTGCCCACTCAAAACTCAATAATTAGGTCTATAAAGTTTCTTCCAATTTTCCCCAATTTTGACCTTGAATTCGAATTCTAATGGTGGATTTAACTATATAATGATGAAATATAACAAGAAGGGACCAAAGAAACGTTACCCGGTGATCTTCACATCAAATCCCACTCAGAATCGCCTTAAACCGAGCTCTCAATTGATTTTTGCAACTTATGAACTCAAACCCTCGACATCTCTATTTCTGTCCAGGGGTTTCCGCTTCTACGGACAAGGGACCGCTTCTGCGGTCCCGCTTCTGCGGACCACGAGCCGCTTCAGCGGTTCTTCATTAAAGTCAAGATTTTCGCTTCTACGGCCCTTCACCGCACCTGCGGTTGCCGCTTATGCGGATTCATTACCGCTTCTGCAGTTTCAAACAAAATTCCAAGGACCGCATCTGCGACTCGCAGGTGCGTAACCGCTTCTGCGGTTAAACTTCCGCACCTGCGGAAACTGAAGAAGCACTCGAATTTCGCTCCTGCAGTGGTCTAGCCACTTCTGCGGCTCCGCTTCTGCCCTTCCCAAGCCGCAGAAGCGGAAATACCAGATGACAGAACCTTCAGCAATTCATTCAACTTCAAAATTTTCCCTCAACCACCTGAAATCATCCCGAGGCCCCCGGGACCTCAACTAAAAGCACCAATACCACCTAATACCTTATTCGAACTTGTACCAATCCTTAAAACACCTAAAACAACGCCAGAAACCCGAATTAATCAAAGATTCAAGTCTAAGAACCTCAAATTCCAACCAAACACGCTTTCGATCAAAAACCTGACCAAACCTCGTCCGAATGACCTGAAATTTTGCACACACATCCCAAATGACATGACGGAACTACTGTAATTTCCGGAATTCCAATCCGACCCTCGGATCAAAAACTCACTACCGGACCGGAAACTTCAAAAATACAAACTCCGGCATTTCAAGCCTAAATGAGCTACGGACTTCCAAAATACATTTCGAACACGCTCCCAACCCCAAAATCACCTAACGGAGCTAACGGAACCATCGGATATCCATTCCGAGGTCGTCTTCACACTGTTCCGACTACGGACCATTTTTCAACACTTAAGCTCTCGTTTAGGGACTAAGTGTCCCAAAACTCTCCGAAACTCAACACCCAACGTCCCGGCAAACCAAAGCAGAAATGAACTTAGGGGAAACAGTTAATGGGGGATCGGGGCGTAATTTCCAAAAATGACCGGCCGGGTTGTTACACCAGGAATTTGTCAATACCTCGTTTTTCATTCTGGGCAGTTAGTAAAGCAGTCCAAATTTCCCTTGGCGACTTTAGATTGCAGTAGAGATCATAGAGTCGATCTGTCGAGGTATTCAGAATATGACCGCGACACAACAATTCATCATGTTCTCGTTTCTTACTGTCTTTCTTGACTGCATCAGAATCTTTGCTGTAGGCTCAGGCATCGCAAGCAAGGCAGAATCAAGAACATAGTAGATATTGAGAGCAGACAACAAGAATATCATCTTGTCTCTCCAGCGGGTAAAATTCGTTCCATCAAAGCGATCAAGTTTGATGAACTCCTTCGGATTCTCAACAACAGACATCAATTTCTCCATAGCAGTATAACTCTTTAAGATTGTTAGAAAATAATAAACAAAAAATAGCTTTGAGGTGTGAAATTCGACTGTCCTTAAAGAGTTATCGCCTGTATACTAATTTAGGAAAATACAAAACGATTCTCTTCAGGATACAACAAAGCCTAAAATAATACTTGTGATTTTTCTATACCACTTCGTTGAAAATTCTTGTGTATTTATAGGTAACCAACAGACCCTTTCAGACAAGATTTGTTGTTTCACAAACATACATATTTGGTTGGACCCTTTCATAACAGACATAACTATTTATTCGAATTTTGAATTTAAAATTCAAATAAATTTGATTTTTCTGTCACAAAAATAAAATAATTAATTTTAGGATCTGACCCGGCCCGCGCCCAAGCCCCAAGTCCAAGTCCAAGTCTTTGATTATAATATATAAATATATAGTGTACTTAATTGCACACACTTAAAAGTATGTATCCTAAATCAAAGATATAAAAGGGACAAGTGCTTAAAAAGCTTCAAAAATGCCTTCTCTCTTCCAATGTAGGAACAACCCACTTCCCAACTTGTGAATAACAAACTATCTTACACCCCATTATATTAGCCACAAAACATCAGTCAGCTAATGACATGGCAGGTGGAAGAAAGACATGAGCAGGTTAGAAAAATAGTCCTGAACATGGGCACTTGAGAAAAACACACTCATGGTGCTAATCAAGTTACAAGTTAGATACACTGTGATGTTTGGCTTAATGTATGCATATTTTGATGTATATTGCCTCACATTTTGCTCATGTCTCGTAGATTTGAGATGTTTAATATGATGATTTGTGCTAAATTGTGGTATTTCTATGAGTAGGAATCATTCGGATGCAATTTGGGACGCAATTACGCGAATTGGAGCGAAATTGGGAAGAAAAGGCAAAAAATAAAATTTGAGCAATTTACAAAATGTTGAAAAGTTGAGGGCCAGGGCCAGCACCCCACGCTGCCCTGGACGCCCAAAACGCAAACATGTCTTAATTTGACTAGGACTGGGTTATTTCGACCCTAAGAAGCCCCCAACTAAAGGAAAAATGCATAAGTACCCCCCTGACCTATACCCGGATTCCCAACTACACACTTTTTCTTTGCGGGAATTCTATTACCCCCCTAAACTTATTTTAAATGGAATTATTTGTACCCTTAACGCTGACGTGGCAGAGTGTGTGTGTTTCACTCTCCCAAAGGAGAGTGAAAAGCAAGAAAAAATGATTTTCAGATTATTTTTCATTCTTTTTTTACCATTTTTTCTTACTTTTTCCTTTTCCTTTTCCTTTTCCTTTTTCTTTGTCTTTTTTCTTTTACTTTTTTTTTCGTTTCTTCTCTAATTTCGGCGGATATTCATTCACCGACGACTTTGTCTAACCGTTTTTCTTCTATTTTTTTTTTCACACACAAATTAAACTCTCAAAAAGATCTATTCATAAGCAAAGCAAAATACACCCAGATTTGGGGGGGAAAATTGCATCATCGGAAAACCCTTTCCCACGCCAGAAAAAAATGATGTATTAAAATTTTAACTGGAAAAAGTTTTCTCAGCTTATATTCATTTTTATTTCTTTTGCTCTTCCTCCCACACATAAATTATACTTTCAAGAAAAATTTATATATATATATATATAAAACAAAACACACTTAGATCGGGACAAAAATCAATCGCCGGAAAAAAAAATTCACCGGAAAAAATGGTATTTGTGAAATTCCGACGACCACCATTTTATGCCGCCGGTGACCAAAACAAAAAAAGAGAGAGAATGAAATAACCAAAAAAAAATGAGATTAATAAGAAATAAGAAAAAAGGATAAGAAAAAGAAGAAAGAATAAAAAAAAGTACAAAAAATACATGTGGGGGCGCGTGTAGATCACCACTTGCCAAGAGTTTAGTTGTTAGCGTTAAGGGTGCAAATAATTACATTTAAAATAAGTTTAGGGGAGGTAATAGGATTCCCGCAAAGAAAAAGTGTATAGTTGGAAATCCGGGTATAGGTCGGGGGGGGTACTTATGCATTTTCCCTATAGCTAATTAATGCATATTCTCACATTAATTTTTGACTTAACTATGATAAATTATAATTATTTGGTGTAAATATCGAATGCGAGTATGATAGGGATACTACGACTAAGAGATCTCGAATTCAATTTTTATGTAAAATGAGTTCATGTCCGACAAGAAATGACATTTGATGGATTTTTTTAAAATCACTATTTATATTTTGATCCTATGAAGAAAAGTTTTGGAAAAATAGTTCGATGTCAGAATTTTGAAGACGCGAGACATAATTTTAAAGCACCAAGAATTTGACGATCACCAAAATTTCATCCACAATGGGAATTCTAATGATCAATTAGAAATTTGTAGCCAATTGTACAAAAATATGGCAACCGTCAAAATATTATATGGGTCATCATAACTTACAAAATTATGGCAACTATTAGAATTCAAGGGAAACTTACACAAATGTCCCATATAAATCTCAACTTACCAACCTCTAGCCATTAGTCATAGACTTACCAAAACTAGCCAACAAAAATTGAAAACCTAAATAATAGGGTTCTTTCTATCAAAGAATCACATGCAAAAATCACCTTCCATATTTTTAAGGGTGATTAGCAACATTAGATACAAGACGGAAAAGAAATTTCATGGACGGGGTGGCAAATAAGGTGATGAAATATAAAAATCTATACAATATTTCAAAAATCTAAACAAAACAGGAACTTTTTCAATGGGTATAGTTGAAATTCATTGAAAATATATAGATAAGTCAATATACAAAATTTGAGGAAGATTGGAGGTGATTTGGACTAGTTTTGTATCAAAATTCTTAATTAAATCGAGTTCAAAAAAGTCTTCTGCGACACATGTATTAAACATGTATCACGCATGTATCTCACACACATGTTTACATGGATATACACGTGATACACAATTGATACAAATATGATACATATGTGATACACAAATGATACACAAATCATTTTTTTCATGTTCAGCTTTTATTTCGAATTTTCAATTCAAACGACTTCAAAACTTCACCAAATCATCCCAAAAATGAGATTCAAGCTCCTTAAGTTGTGCCCAATCTATCCTAATAACACCCACTCAAAACAAAGCAAAAATTTGATATTTTTTTTGCTACAAATAGCTAATTGGCTAATTTGGCTAATATTAGTAATATTTTATCAATTGGCCAATTTTTATAATGAGCTACTTATAAATGGACATAGCTGGTAATTTCCCTTAGAATTCTCCCAAATCACCATAAGACATGCCCAAAAATTTCAAACCAACATACATCAAAATTCTGACCAAAAACTATTTTTATAAAACTTTTTTTTACCGGGGATAAAATTTAAGTGGTGGCACTAAATGATTCATATTATCATTCTTCTGGGGAAGGCCATTCTTAGGGATAATATTTAGATATTAATCGGTACTTAATATGAACTAAAATTTCAATTTCAAGATAATTCAATATATTTTTATTTCGAAAAATTAAAATTCAAAATATATTGGCTAATTGCTAAATAGTAACCCCTTAGATTAGAATGAGTACATGGTGTTATGATGGGCTTAGTGAATGAGTTTGGCCCAGTTGGCAGCCTCTGTAAAATAACTAAAACGGCGAAGTCGAAACTGTCCTAAAGCTGCAAAAATGGCTGCTTCTTCTTCTTCCAAAAAGCTGCTTCTACTTCGAAAACCGCTTTGCAGAGCTCTCAAACCTAATTTCTCCCCATCTCCCTCTTCTTCAATAATACGAAGATCATTTCTTTCTTATTCTTCTTCTTCTACTCATAGTAAATATCTTCTAGAACCTTCGGTTACTATTTCCAAATCGTTTCTCTCAGAACTTTCTAGAAGCTATTGCTCGCACTCGTCTCCTCTCCCAGATGCTTCTCAAGGTCCTGCCGCTATCGATTACCGGTATGTTTGCTTTATGTGTAACAATTTTAGTTCCAGTCACTTGCTTCCAACTTCCGTGTTTGGTATTTTTTGTTCATGTTGCTGGGTGATTATGGAATTTGCTTGAATAAATGCAGAGCGTAGATTGAGTATTTATAAGTTGGATTTCTTAGTTTCCAATGTGTTTGAAACTAGTTTGATCGCCTTTTGTTGCAAAAATTGTGACTACCTTAGGATGTTACTCTCTCCATTTCATTGAACCTTTTCGGAATACGAGGGTCAAACTGTACTAATTATTTCGGTGTGAACTCGGATATTGAATTTTCAAAAATTTTGAAATAAAATTTACATTTTTAGAAACCACATAAATAGTACTACTATATAAGTCACACTAGTTAGCAATTCAATTTTTTGTTTTTGCAAAAAAACATGGTCCAAGAAAACCTTGTTTGACTCCTCAAATAGTAATAGGTTCACATAAAACCGGAGGGAGTACTATATTTGAAAATTTTGAAATAATCAATGTCCAAACATTGTTTGAAATAAGTGCTATTGAATAAAGTTTGGATTTTTGTAAACAAAATGACGTAATTGGCATTGGTTGCTTTAATCGCTTTTTTTCCATACTCGTTAAAACAACTTCATTGAGGAAAACATTTTCCGTCATACCAAACACACAAGGTCTTTTTGATTTCCTTCCCTCTGCTCCTTCGCCTAATTGCTAATCATCACTATAATGGGTGCAAGAGCATAGTTGTTCAAAGATGGAATTTTTTCTTATTTGATTAAGCAGCTTAGTGTCCTCATTTTATACCTCATCTCAGAGAATCTTTGACTATAGGGAAAATGTGATTGACTGTCTATGTAATTGAGGAGAGAATGCATCTGCAGGTTAATTTATTGATTTGTGGAAGCTGTGGTCCAGTGCTAGAAGTGTCTGTGGTAATAGATGAATCTTAATGTTGATTTACACTTGTGTCTGATAACGGAATAGCTATTTTGGGTTTGTTTCTGCTGATGCGTTGCATGGTTGATGTTCAATTGTTGATGTGAGGTACAGTTAAGGTGGATGCAAAATCAAAAGTCTTATACATAACGTAGAAGAAAGAAGTCAGGAGAAGCTTCTAATAACTGCACATAAGTGACAGATGAAAAGTAAATTGGGAAAGACTGAAATTTGATGGTACACCTTTTTTCTAAGTGTTAGAGGGAAGAGTATCATCAAAACATTTGCACTATGGATTGTCGTCCAATGGATGCATAACTTATGGCTAATGCTCCCATCTTGCGCAATTAGTCCCACACAATCAGTGCTTGGCACTTAGATTTGTGTCTTATGTACAGTACAGTTGATCCCCCCCCCCCCTCCCCCCGGCGTGCCTCGGGTGTGTGCCTGTTTCTCCGTCTCTAATAGATCAACAGAGGAGGTTGTCTCCTCTATGTCATTCTTAGAATGTCCTTCCATAGTTGGAATTTTATTGATGTAAAGGAAAATGTGTTTGTATCTAACATCTAAATTTACAAATCTACAGTTCTCTGCTGCAGGAAGATGAGTATCACAGACTGGCTAATGCTACTATCCATGGCTTGCTGGATAAGTTGGAGGTACCCTGATGTATTTTGATATACTTAGTTCAAGTATTTACTTTATTTGTATTTATATTTTTGTTAGACTTCCCCGTATATGTACCTTTATCTTAATGGTTGCACTTTGAACTTCAATGGGATTACTGATGTTTATTTCTCAGTCTAATTGTTGAGTTTGTTTGTCATTATGGATGCTTAACTTATAGAACAAGATTGATATTTGTGGACTGTAGGCATTACATTTGAAAGCTTTAATCGGTGAATTAGGCCATCAGCTGGCTTTCTGAAACTTCCACGTGCAAATTATGTGTAAGAGGGTCTTAGGGAACATTTCTGATTTGGGGCCTGGGCCAGTATCTTAAACCTACATTTGTTTTTCCTGGTTATCTGTAGTTTTTGTCTCAAATTTGGTTTTAATACATTTTAGATCGTTATATCTGTAATGACATCATATCTTCTTTTTTTTTGTTTCTAAAAGTTTAGATAGTATCAGGAACTTCTCTTAAACCTAATGCATTTTAAGAACGGGCCTTCACAAAACTTAAAAGTATGATGAACTTTTAACTATCATGGGTGAGGCCAGAAGTTTCATCTTCAGGCGCTGCAAAAAAAAAAAGGTAACAATTTTTTTTTTGAGAATGGTAACAGTAAATATAAAAAGGTTACAATTGGTACTATAAACTAGCGCCAACTTCAAAAACAATATCAGTAATTTGTGCTGATATCAACCGGAAATTAAAAACTTTAGATTGGATTACTCTTTACTTCAGTATCAAAAAGATACCACAGAGAGCTTTTCTCTTGTGCATGGGCTATTTATCAATACCAATGCCTAAATTGACTTTGAGAGGCCTAAACAATAAAAGATGCGGTTAAACTTTGAAAGGTGTTTCTAACATTGAAATCCATCTTTGTTAAGTTGACGAAGGGAACTCAGCCTTCGAGTGTGAATCAGATTGGACTCCACTAATATCAGAACTCTCTATGTATGTCATTTGGATTGAATTTCCCAAGTGGCTGGTTGAAGATGCTTATTTTTTCTTTGGGGAGTTGAGGAGCACGTTACTCCAAACATGGGTTATGCATCCGTGGAGAGACTATGGCCCCATTCAGCCCCATTTCCTTCCTTCTCTTGTTAAAATTGTTCATCAATCTCCTAATGTCAAATTGAGTTGGGTTGTTTTGTACATAATATTAGCATTCTGCATTATTTGGTTGTTTGTTAACAGTTGTCTCTTGTTCTACTTGACAGGAATATGGAGACTCAGTTGATATTGATGGTTTCGATGTGGATTACGGGGTGAGAAGGATAAAATTCATTAAACTGTATTTCTTTCGAGTTCTTGTTTGTCTTGATGTTTTGATTTTGTTCTCAGAATGAGGTGTTAACGCTGAAGCTTGGGGACTTGGGAACTTATGTGATAAACAAACAAACGCCCAATAGGCAGATTTGGATGTCTTCGCCAGTGAGGTAGCAATCTCTCTCTCTCTCTCTCTCTCTCTCTCTCTCTCTCTCTCTCTCTCTCTCTCTCTCTCTCTCTCTCTCTCTCTCTCTCTCTCTCTCTCTCTCGTGTGTCCTGGTTTGTCTTTTTATTTCCATATATTCTTGGTGGACCATACCAAAAATCAACCTGCCCCACAATGTAGTCCACAAACATCCATCACCTGTGCCACCTCAATTATTTCTTTGTGCTCTCTTTTTGTCAATTTGGAAACACATCTTGTACTTACTTCCTGTACAGTTTTATATAACACTTCAGCATGCTCAGGAAAAAGAATTTGTGATGCAAAGTCAACATTAAAGAAACAACCATGAGGAGTAATATTTACACACAGATTATTTTGGAGCAGCAAGCGATTGTTAATAACCAGTGTATGTGTATTAGCAGTATGAATAGGCCCATGTCGAAAGAGTGTGTGGATCGTGGAGGGGCTTTCCCTTTACTCTCCCTGGACATGGTCGAAGTGAAATCGGATTCCCAGTGTTCCACATTCTTCATTAAAGAATGCATATGACCGTAGGATGTTGCGTGGGAAGAACGTTAGAATTACCTAAACATGATTTCTTGCCAAAACTTGAAGATTGCTAACTTTTGAAAATTACCACTTAGGTTGTGATGCTCAAACAGCATGTTGATTGCATCTAAATATCTCTTAGAAAACCGTTCTAGATCTGGATTCTTGAGGAGAAATTCAAAACGTTTTATTTTGTTTTAGACACTGCACTAACATCTTGACTGGATTTGCTGGTTTAACCAATGCGGCAGGTTGTCCATTGTGAGTTCCTCCACTGGTACTTTAAACTTGTGATATCTAACTAAACTCAGTATGCTCATTTCAATCCGATTTACCGATTTAGTTCCAACAACATCTAGGCTTCATAACATTACCTAGTTTATTGATCTTAGTATTATTCTTCATGTAATTTTCCAGATAAGCGTCAACTGATTACTAGCAGTTGTCTCTTTCATGTAGAGCTTGACCTCTTCCACATTTTTTAACTGATTGATATTTGAAGTAAGATCGAAGTGCTTTTCTTTTGATGAAGCGTTTGCGCATAGATGTTACCCTAGTTTATTAACCAAAAATAGTACGGGTCTACCTGGCAGTGGGTTCTAGCAGATGGAAGAAAAGTAAAGAAACTGGTTGATACTTGGTATCGTACAGGGTTGACTGGATAAGTATATGCTATTTCTATATTTTTCATTTTCTTTTTATCATTGTGATTCAGGTGTAGAAAGTTAAGCTAATAGTACTCATTAAAAGTTTTAACATACTGTCAAAATTTCCCAAAAATAGTACGAATCTACCTGGAAGTGGGTTCTGCATATTGGTAGCAGTATCACTTCAATGCATTGTGATCTTTTAATTGTCTTTGAGCTTTTACTGAAGTTGGCATATAATACTATAACCATTTGCTCGTTCTGGTTTGTGTTGAGTTTGGGTGTTCACATATGCACCCATCTGTTCTCCATTGTGTTCTTCACGAAACATTTTTCTTGCAGTGGCCCATCAAGGTTTGACTGGGATCAGAACTCTCAAGGTTGGATCTATAGGCGAACCAAGGCTAACCTGCGAACTGTTTTGGAAGACGAATTAGAAAAACTATGCGGAAGTGCCATTAATCTTTCTTGAATCACTGCAGATTTTTTTATGTTTAATGTTGCTACTTCTAGTAGCATTTACGTGTTTGGAATAATTACCTATAGCTCCTATTATCTTTCTCTTGTAAGTTGTAAATCTTTGCTTTTTAACTATTATATGGTGTGATTTTTGGAGAATGGAAAAAGTGATTTTATGGTTGTTTGGGACATTATGGAGCTAGATTGTAAAATAGGTACACTGTCCATCTTATAAAATGAGCTCGCAAAATGATATTGGTATCCAATAATTGGATCAATTCACCTATTGCCTTAATATTTTGGGTTAGATACTCAGATTCTTTTATACTTTATGATTTTAGAGTCATAACTTTTGGGAGCCTACTTTCTCAATTCAGTCCATGAAGCTATTTTGGGCTTTCTTTGCTTATTGAGCTTAATTTGTCTCTCCACTCGATGCCCAATTTTGTTGAGCCTCATCTTTCTCTACTTTAGAAAAACAAATAAAGGCAAAAAATAAATTCTACTTGTAAAGAAGTTTGAAATGTTCTGAATCACTATTATTCATTGTCTTAAGGTATTCAATGATATTTCACAGAAAATTGCATCTTTAAAAAATAATGAGTTCTTATTTGGCATAACATGTGCCAACTTTATTGTAGTATTTGTAGTAGAGATAAAATATATTGGAATTTTTATATTCCTATACACTATAAAACTATATTACCTTCCCTACTCAAGTTTTACTATAATTACATTTTATATACCCAATTACCATTTATGTACATTTTAAGAGAATTACTGGTAATAATTAGTATCCTAAAATTACTCTAACATATCTTCCACTCCCCCACGTTTCTCTCTCCACATCCCACCCCCCATCCTCACGTATCTTGCACAAGAGAGCAGCAATTCTACCATTGACAACCATTAAAAACTTTGAAGCTTTGAATTCGAATTTGGGTTTTCAAAAAACATTGTTTGTTTGGATTGGATGTTGCAAAGAATTGAGAATTCTCTCTACGTCTCTCTCTATCTCTCAATCCCAAATTTCAGTAATGTAAAGCAAAGGAAAAGAGAGCAGCAATTCCACCATTGACAGCCATTAAAAAGTTTTGACAGCTTTGAATTCGAATTTGGATTTTCAAAAATCATTATTTGTTTGGATTGGGCGTTGTTGCAGATAATTGAGAATATGGTTTGGAGTTTATATCTCAATTTTGAGGGGTTTTGGTGAAGATTAGACTTGGTTTTGGCTGAATTTCAGATTAAAACTCGAAGAAGAAGAAGAAGAAGAAGAAGAAGAAGAAGAAGAAGAAGAAGAAGAAGAAGAAGAAGTAGACATGACATACGTTATACTGCAGAAATTGTAGTAAAATTGTATTCTGTTGTTTATATATTTTTCTTTTATTTATTTAACTATTGTACGAAAGTTGAACAACATTGTATAAAAATTATATTTAAGTTGTATGATATTGTAGTTGTATATAACCGAGTAGAAATAATGTATGAAAATTGTGGATAAGTTGTATAATATATAATTAGTTGTATGAAATTTCTTTTTCTATGTATAAATCAGATACAAAATATACAAAAGACATATTGTACAAATTTTGTATAAAATTTGTATTTAAGTTGTATGTTATTGTTGTTGTATTTAACTGGGTAGAAATAATGGTAAAAATTGCACGGGGCGCCCCTTTTTAACCTGTAGCCGCTTTGTCTTTCTGTTTGCACCCGTACCCGTTTTTTTTCGTTAAAAGCCTTTTAAAAAGACTATTTTGCCCTTCTTTATTAAAAGACTAATTTCTCTCCAAGTATACGCTAGTCCTCTACTGTCTCTGTCTCTCTCTCCCGTTATTGGCGTTTTTTGATTTGTTCTTCTCTGAAATCAAACGGTTTTCGTCGTTGTTTTGATTTTTCAACTGCTAGTCGTCGCTGTTCCCACATTACGATTTAATCACAGGTACACTGTATTAACTTTCTGGGTTTTATTTTACGATTTAATTTCTGGTTTTGGTTTTGATAGTCATGTATTTATGATAAAATAGTTTCTTAGGGTTTAGTTTGATAAGTGCATTAGTTTTACTTTTATGATTGTGTTTTTAGGTTTTTTGAACGAGTGTTTATGTTGTTGATGAAAATTCTATAAATTCTTCAGTGATTAGACGTCCAAGTTTTTAAAAATTTTGAGAGTTAAATAGATGACACTATTAAAGTGTGAAGTTTATAATAGTTCAATGATACCTTAGATAGGAGCTGGAATTTTTTTTCATGTTTTGGCATTATTTTTGGATTTGAATTTGTGTTTTGTTTTTTGCTGAATGTTTTGTGTTTGTAACTGGTGAAGTTCAGCTTTAGGAGCTGAAGTTTTTGTGTTTGTAACTGGTGAAGTTCAGCTTTAGGAGCTGAAGTTTTTGTGTTTATAACTGGTGAAGTCCTGATTTAGGAGTTGAAGTTTTTGTTTTTGTTACTGGTGAACTAGGAGCTGAAGTTTTTGTGTTTGTAACTGGTGAAGTCTTGCTTTAGGAGCTGAAGTTTTTGTGTTTGTAACTGGTGAAGTCCTACTTTAGGAGCTGGAGTTTTTGTATTTGTAACTGGTGAAGTCCTGCTTTAGGAGCTGAAGTTTTGTTTTGTTACTGGTGAACTTCAGCTTTAGGAGCTGAACTTTTTGTGTTTGTAACTAGTGAAGTTCAGCTTTAGGAGCTGAAGTTTTTGTGTTTGTAACTGGTGAAGTCCTGCTTTAGGAGCTGAAGTTTTTGTGTTTGTAACTGGTGAAGTTCAGCTTTAGTAGCTGAAGTTTTTGTGTTTGTAACTGGTGAAGTCCTGCTTTATGAGCTGAAGTTTTTGTTTTTGTTACTGTCGAAATTCAGCTCTAGAGTTGAACTTTTTGTCTTTGTAACTGTGGAACTTCAGGTTTCTTAGGTATTGAAGTTTTAACTGATCTTTTTGATAATGTCCTGATGTTATTTTTTGTATCTTTTACTTTTTTTTGAACAGATGGCTCCTAAAGCACCTAAAGATCCTAATGCAGCTAAAGTACGCAAAGCAACTAATGCACCTAAAGCACCTAGACAACCTATAATACCCCCAGGTCCTTATGTCCCTGCTCCTCCACCTACAAAACCAGGGTTTGAGTTTCGAGATTGGTTTAACTGTAAGGGTTACTGGAAGGGGAACCATGATTTGAAGAAATTAATTGCAACTTTCTTGACTCCTACACAACGGGGTAAGCTTAATTATGGTACATTTCGATACATTATGGCTATGCAGAATTTCCAATGCAGCATGAAGTTGGTTCATTGTCTGTGTCTTTCTCGAATATTCACCAATGATCGAGACTCCATTAGTTTCAAGATTTTTGGCCATGATGTTTCCTTCACCCTTGAAGACTTTCACATTATGTGTGGTTTGCGGATCACAGCACATAATGTTGAAAAACCAATTAATCGAAAGAGCAATATTCTGAAGCGCTATTTTGGTAAGTCCAAGGGTGTGACTTTGAAGGATATTCGAAATTTTATGACTCGGAATGAAATTCCAAAGAATGTTGTGAATCACATACACGTATGTGAGAGTGATGATGATGTTGTTAAGCTTATGGAAATTCTTGTTGTAGAGTCTATTTTGTTTGGGAAAAAGACCGAGTCATTTGTGATGGAGGAGTATGCATCTATTGTTGAAGATGATAAGGTTTGTGCTGAATATCCTTGGGGTAATGTGGCTTATGAGAAGCTCATTTACTCACTGAAACATGCATTGGACAAGTAGAACAAATTACATTCAACTGAGTATAAACTTGGTGGATTTTCATATCCATTATGTGCTTGGTTCTATGAGCGCTTCCCAGATGTTCGGGAGAAGTATATAAGAGAGGATGAGTACCTTGATACCCCTCAGGTTCCCAGGATGTTACGATATGTATGTGTGGGAGAGCCTAAATTTCCCGAACTTTTTGATATGTTCAGTACTCATAAAGTAAGTTACTTTTTTTTTTTGTCTTTCTGTTAATATGTTGATGTATTAGTTTTTTTCTCCTCATAATATACTTTTTTGTATTAAAAAGATATATCGCAACTTTATGGTATTGGATATAATTCCTACAGAAAAGAAATTGAATTCAATGCCTTTAGTTGGACAATTACCATGCAGCCGGATTCGTTCAGCGGTTCCTTCAACTGGTGAATCACCACGTACTCTGAGTCGATCAAAAGAAGCGAATCGAGGTCCTGTTATTGGAGAATCACCACGTAGTCGGAGTCGTTCAAAAGAAGCGAATCGAAGTCCTTTTACTGGCGAATCATCTCGTACCCAGAGTCGTTCTAACCGTTCTACATCTGACTTTGATGACAATGAATTACTTGACACAATATGTTCTGTAAGTTTTGATCTGAAGTTTTTTGGTTTTGTTTTTGTAAAAGTAGAACATGTTTTTGAGCTGAAGTTTTCTTCTATATCTGAATTTTTGTTGTGTGTCTATTCTAGAGGTTAACGACGGAGGTTCAAAGGCATGCAGAAAAAGAAAGAAGCACGATTATGAATGAAGTTTTCGATAAGTTTAAAAGGATGAGCGATCTGCTATTGTTGATGCGGTTTTTGTAAAAGTGAAGGTAAGCTAATTTATAGAGAACTCTTTTTATTTCTGCTGATGTTATTCAGATTAATCATTGTTAGTAATTTTTTTTCTAGGAATATTTCGATGAGAAGTTTGAACAGTTGTTTAAGATTGTCAACAAATCAAATGAAATGGACGATGGCAATTTTGATTTGAGTAACCATCGAGAATATCATAAGGTGAACGACTCATACGAACATCCATCGGATATTAATGCTGTTGATGATGCATCAGATAAAGTCACAAATGTAAATGCTACATGTGAGGAAGCGGATTTTGAAGGCGATCAACATGTTGACGAACAAGTTGAAGAGGAACGTTCCAGTGCTGATAGATTGAGCAGAGATGGAAATGTTGAAGAACAGTTAGCAACTGAGAATGTTGGAAGCAAGCAATGTGCAGATAATCAAGTTGAAGAACATGTTGCTCATAATGCATCGCATAAAGTCGCAGATGATAATGCTACACGTAAGGAAGCGGCTGGTGAATGCGATGAACATGTTCAACATCAAGGTGCAGATGATAAAGTTTTTGGTACTGAAAAGCATGCACCGAGTTGTGTTTTGGAAAGCGATATTGGAAAGGGCAATTTGTATGATGGAGCACTAGCTATTTGCAAGGAAAGTTTAGGTGGTGATACGCAGAAAATTGTTACTACAGGTATAAAGTGTGAAGTTTATAATAGTTCATAAAAATATATAACAAAAAAACACAAAACATGAAACAAAACTTTAGGCGAAGATTTTATTTTGTAATTGTCGAGCTTCAGCTCTAGAGCTGAAGTTTTTGTTCTGTAACTTTCGAACTTCAGCTCTAGAGCTGAAGTTTTTGTTTTTGTAACTAACGAACTTCAGCCTTCTTAGAGATTGAAGTTTTAACTGATCTTTTTGAACTTCAGCCTTCTTAGAAGTTTTCTGTAACGACCCGGTCGGTCGTTTTTAGAATTTATGCCCTGTTCCCCTATTAACTGCTTCCTCTAAGTTCATTCTACTATTTTGGGTTGCCGGGACGTTCGGTGTTGGGATTCGGAGTGTTTTGGGACACTTAGTCCCCAAATGAGAGCTTAAGTGTTGGAAAGTGGTTCGTAATCGGAACTATGTGAAGGCGGCCTCAGAACGGAAATCCGATGGTTCCGTTAGATCCGTTAGGTGATTTCGGAATTGGGAGTGTGTCCGGAATGTGTTTTGGAAGTCCGTAGCTCATTTAGGCTAGAAATGCCGAAAGTTAGAATTTTGAAGTTTTCGGTCCGATAGTGAAATTTTGATCCGAGGATCGGAATGGAATTCCGGAAGTTGTTGTAGCTTCGTTAGGTGATTTGAGATATGTGTGCAAAATTTTAAGTCATTCGAACGTGTTTTGGTTGGGTTTTTGATCGAATGCATGTTTTGGAAGTTCTAAAAGAACGTAGGCTCGAATTCGATGTAATTCGATGGTTTTGGTGTTAGTCGAGGCGTTTTGATGATTGGAACAAGTTTGGATGATGTTTTAAGATATGTTAGTGCTTTTTATTGAGGTTCCGGGGGTCTCGGAGTGATTTCGGATGGCTAACGGGAACTTTTGAAGTTGGAAAATTTCATAATAGACGACAGTTGTAAATGGGTGCGCACAAGACCTCACTTTGGATGATCATATCTCCAGTTATATAAGGAGTTATGTGATGCACAATCTATCAAATTAAAGCTCTTTGAGTCTAGTTTCCAACGCAATAAACCATTCATCATTTGGAGGTGTATACAGAAAGTTATGGCCATTTTCGTGTCGCCATCGCCCTGGGTAGCGTCGGGCGCTAGCCGTGGCGCCCAGAATTTTGAGCTACTGGATCTAGCGTCACAGGCAGCGCCCAGCGCCACCTGTGGCGCCCGGAACAGCTTATATACTCATTTCGGGGTCATTCTTACCCATTTTATCTTGGACGAACTTTGAGGTCTTCTTTCACCCTCTCAAGACCTTCAACTCCCCCAATCTTCAAGGTAAGCAATCTCAATTATCTTAGTGTGAAATTCCATCATTCCTATACTATTATTGATGAAATCCTCTCATAAAACACTTAGATTTTCAAGAAATTCCTTCAAGAACTCAAATGAGGGTTTTGCAAGATTTCTTCCAAAAGGTAAATCTTACACCTTGGACTTCCATATATGGATGTATTATGGGAATATGAGAATCAAGTATTACAACTTATGGTATGGTGATTGGAAGCCATAAATTTCCAATATAAATACATAGTTATTGTAGAGATTGAAAGGTGAATATTTGATAGGATTTGTTGGTTGGGTGTGAATGGATGGTCATACATGTGTAGTTGGAAGTTATAAATTGGTTAGGAATGATGGTGAGATGAATTATTGGTAATGGTGATAGTTGGAGGAACCAATACTATAGTTATGAGGTGTAAATATCTATGCCTACAAGGTGTTTGATAATATGCCTAAATGGCATAAGTTATGGAATTTATTACCAATATTGGCCCTATTGAATGTTGTATTGTAGATTGAAGTTACATAACTGTATTGGATCATTGTAGTATCATTAAGGGGCGAATTTCAGATATGTATGGCTAAAACCCCGTCTTTTAGAAATCGAGTTTCATCGATGTTTGTGTGATTTTGGTCATTTTACATAATTTCGCATATTAGCTTAGAATTTAATTGTAGAATCAATTACTTGAACTATTATTTACAGTATACAATTTAATTGAATAGATTTGAGCCATTTGGAGTCGGATACTCGTGGCAAAAGCGTGGATTCGGGTTGAATTGCACTTGTTCGAGGTAAGTGGCTTGTCTAACCTTGTGTGGGGGACTTTGTCCCTTAGGATGTGATATTTGGTAATTGAACGCCTTGTACGTGAGGTGACGAGCGCGTACTTGAGCTAATTGTTGAAACCCGAAATTTTTACTTAAAATATTTGAACTGAGTTTCTTTCGTATTTGCTTTATTCTACTTGTCATTATAGCCTGTGCTAGTCTAGAAAATCACGTTTGGTTGATCTAAATTGCCTATTTGCTTAATTTGCCTTAATTGCATTACGTGGAGCATGTTAGGCTAGAACTACGTGTTGCTTTGTATTGTTGTACTTCACTTCTGAATATTCTCCGATTGTGGTTGCGCATTTACATTGGGACTACGGATGTGGGATTCCGGTAGCTCCCCCCTTGTTTGTTTACTTTGGGACTGCGGGTTCGATTCCCGATAGATCCCCCCTGCACATTTATTTTGGGACTACGGGTTAGATTCCCGGTAGATGCCCCCGTACATTGATAGTTGGACTACGGGACGGTATCCCGGGAGATCCTTTAGATATACCCATATGGTGGACTACGGGACGGTATCCCGGGAGCTCCTCATACAGATTGATAAAATGGACTACGGGACGATATCCCGGGAGATCCTTCGGATATACTCATATGGTGGACTATGGGACGGTATCCCGGGAGCTCCTCAGACAGATTGATAAAATGGACTACAGGACGGTATCCTGGGAGATCCTCATTATTGGTACTGATATCGAGCTATTTTACTCTGTGTTATCTTATTCTCTATGTGTTAATTGTTGTTTGTATTATCTGATTTACTTCATAGGTGTATCTCATTATTTCTGCTTATTTCATAATGTTGTCAGATTTATTATTATATTTTATCTCAGTCGGGCCCTGACCTTCCTTGTCACTACACAACCGAGGTTAGGCTTGGCACTTACTGAGTACCGGTGTGGTGTACTCATGCCTCTTCTGCGCATGCTTTTCATGTGCAGCTCCAGGTACCTCCACCCAGGCGCACTATCCTCGCGACGGAGGGATCTAGCAGAGACTTTGAGGTACATCTGCCACGTTCGCAGACCAGGAGTCTCTATCTTATTCCAGCTTTAGTAGACAGTCTCTCCTTTCTTACAGTTGTCTAGACATTCTGGAGTTAGAGCAGTGTATTACATTTCTATTACCCTGTGGTTTCCGTGAGTTTCCGGGTTTTGGGGTGATATTGTAGACTTTCTGTCACGACCCTAGTTCACCAACCGTGAACATGTCATGACGGCACCTGGTCCCCATGACCAGGTAAGCCTAACATTTGCGGAAATATAATAATTGCGGAAAAATAGAGAAAATCAAATCAAATATCTAAAGGAAACTGTACTGAATGCCGCTTGGCAAGTACAACTCAATATCACAAGTCTAAAACAATTCCCAAAACCCGGAAACTCACGGGCAACACAGGCTACAGAAGTGTATAATAAAGGTTCCAAACTCCAGAATTTCTAACAACCGAAGAAGGAAAACTAAGTACTAAAGATAGAGTAAGAGGGAGACTCGTCGGTCTGCGGACGCAGCAGATCTACCTCGAAGTCTCCGTAGTCCTCCTACCTCACTGATAGTGCGCCTGAGTAGAGGTGCCTGGATGATCTGCACATGAAAAACATGCGCAGGAAGGGCATGAGTACACCACAGCGGTACTCAGTAAGTGCCAAGCCTAACCTCGGTTGGGTAGTGACGAGGAAGGTCAGGGCCCTACTGAGACAAAATATAATAATAATAATAATTTAACAATATAAAAATCTGACAGATATAATAAGTACAGCAGTGAGATAAGACAAGTCAACGAGGCTATAACAACTACACGAGTACAGAATAAGCACAGAGTAAATACAGCTCAATACCAATGATAACAATGAGGGTCTCCCAGGATACCGTCCTGTAGCCCTTTTTCCTCAACTGTCCAGTGGATCTCCCGGGATACCGTCCCGTAGTCCATCATATGTGTACATCCGAAGGATCTCCCGGGATACCGTCCCGTA
>NW_017677561.1:0-29279 GCF_001879085.1 Nicotiana attenuata
GCCGAGACAAGTGAACGCCATGAAGGGGTAAATATGTTGGTCAATAAGAGGCGACAAAGAGGTCAACCAAGTCAAGGAAATCCGGATCAATATGAGCAAGGTAGTAGTGGTTTCAACCAAGATGATGGGTATGATGATCAAAGTGAAGAAGTTCAGTATGTGAACAACTACCAAGGACAAGGGGGCAATGCTCCGTATCAACAACAACAGTGGAGATCCCAAGGAAATTGGGGGAATCAAAACCAACAAGGAAATTGGAATAGTGGTAACAACAACAACAACCAAAACAACTGGGGGAACAACAGTCAGAATTGGGGCAACCAGGGCAACTCGGGAGGAAACAACAACCAAGGGGTTGGAATAACGGTAATCAAGGGAATCAGGGTCCGGTCTTTCAAAGGCCTCCGATGTTTCAAAAACCAAACAACCCGCCTCCATTTCTGTCTTAAGGTCCTAGCTCGTCTAACAATGAGATGGGAAGGACTGAGTTGATGTTTGAGCAAATGATGAAGAAAATCGCCGACTCTGATGCCCAATTGGCATCCCATAATACTTCTATCCTAATCTTGCAGGTTCAACTTGGCCATATTTTGCAATCTTTGAACACTCGCCCTAAGGGGTCGCTACCTAGTGACACGGTATAAACCCGAAGGGTGGGAACAGTACCGGGCATGCAATGGCAGTGATCACGAGAAGCGGTAGAGGTGGTAAAGTAAATACCTCTAAGCAAAAGGAAGTTGTGAATGATGAGGTTGAAGTGCAAAATGATGATGTTCCAATAGTTTATGAGCAAGTGAGTGAAGAGAATTTGAATGCTAAAGTGAGAATTGATATTCATGATAATGAGGTGGAGATTCAAAATGATGAGAACCCGTTTAGGGAACACGTAATAAAAATACCGGAAATGGTAGTGCCCAAGGTTAAGGCTCCCTTTCCAAGGCATCCTCCACCTTAGCCTCAAGGACATGCGAAGCAAAAGAATGAAAACTAATTCAAGAAGTTTATTGAGATGATGAAAAGCTTGTCGATCAATGTTCCTTTGGTGGAAGCTCTTAAGCAAATGTCGGGATATGCCAAGTTTATGAAATACTTGGTGACTAAAAATAGATCTATGGATTGTGACACCATCAAAATGACTCATCAAGTGAGTGCAATTGTGCACTCAATGGCTCCAAAGCTTGAAGATTCTGGTGCATTTACCATTCCATGTACCATTGGGAGTGCGGCAAAGGCCTTGTGTGATTTGGGAGCAAGTATAAATTTGACGCCTTACTATGTATTCAAAACTTTGGGTATTGGTGAATCGAGAGCTACTTCAATGAGATTGCACATGGCGGATCGAACAATGAAGAGGCCGTTTGGTATTATTGATGATGTTCTGGTTTGGATTGACAAGTTTATTTTGCCTGCGGATTTTGTGATTCCGACTGCGAAGTCGACTATGAGGTGCCTATAATATTGGGAAGGCCTTTCCTAGCAACAGGTAAGGCATTGGTTGATGTGGAAGCAGGGGAGCTCACCTTCCGGATGGGTGATGAAAAAGTTGTCTTCCACGTTTGCAAATTGATAAGGCAATCGAATAGTACTGAAGTTTGCTCTTTCGTGGTCTTGTAACGGAGGTGATAGTTGATAACACGAGCGCCATGATCAATGTGGAGGATTCTTTGGAAGCTATATTATTAAACCATGATGTGACTAAGGATGAAGGTTTTGTAGAGTATGTCAATGCTTTGCACGGAATGGGTTCTTACTTGAGCCCCGTAAACTTTCCTTGGGTCTTGAGAACAAAAAGACTCAACCAACAAATCCCTCAATCGAGGAACCTCCCGTATTGGAGTTGAAGCCTTTGCTTTCACACCTCAGGTATGAATTCTTGGGCCCTAGTCCAACTTTACCTGTTATTCTTTCTTCTTGCTTAACTAACGTGCAGGTAGATGCCACTCTGGATGAGCTCCAACGAAGGAAGAAGGCAATTGGATGGACTCTAGCTGATATTTGGGGAATAAGCCCTGCCTTTTGCATACAAAAGATTATACTTGAGGATGATGCCAAACCCTCTGTGGAACATCAAAGGAGGTTAAACGAGGTTGTGCAAGAGGTCGTCAAGAAGGAAGTGGTCAAGTGGCTAGATGCAAAGGTTGTGTACCCCATCTCGGATAGTTCTTGTACTTCACCGGTACAATGTGTGACGAAGAAGTGTGGTATGACTGTGGTCACAAATGATCAAATTGAGTTGATCTCTACTAGGACTATCACCGGATGGAGAGTACGCATGGACTATCGGAAGCTGAATAAAGTGACTCGCAAAGATCATTTTCCATTGCCCTTTCTTGACCAAATGTTGGATAGACTTGCCGGGCGTGCCTACTACTGCTTTTTGGATGGGTACTCAGGTTACAACCAGATTTTGATTGCACCGGAGGACCAAGAGAAAACCAGCTTCATATGGACCTTTGCATTTTCACGGATGCCATTTGGTTTGTGTAACGCACCGGCTACCTTCTAGTGGTGTATGATGGATATCTTTACGGACATGGTGGATAACTTCTTGGAAGTGTTCATGGATGATTTTAGTTTTGTGGGTAACTCCTTTGAAGAATGCTTGAAGAATCTTGACAAGGTGCTAGCCCGACGTGAAGAGAAAAATCTTGTGCTTAACTGGGAAAAATGCCACTTTATGGTCGAGGAGGGCATTGTCCTCGGCCATAAGATCTCAAAGAATGGTATTGAGGTGGACAAGGCGAAGATTGAATTGATTTCAAAACTTCCTCCTCCTACTTCCGTCAAGGGGGTTAGGAGTTTTCTTGGGCATGCGGGGTTCTACCGAATGTTCATCAAGGACTTTTCAAAGATAGTGAATCCCTTGTGCAAATTATTGGAAAAGGATACGAGGTTTGTGTTTAATGAAGAATGCATGAAAGATTTTGAACTTCTCAAGTACAAACTGACAACCACTCCCATTATTGCCGCCCCCAATTGGAGCTTACCCTTCGAGCTTAGTGCGACGCAAGTGATGTTGCGGTAGGAGCGGTCTTGGGGCAAAGGGTAAACAAGATGTTTCACCCGGTGTATTATGAAAGCAAAACTATGAATGATGCCCAGGTTAATTACACGGTGACGGAAAAAGAGTTGCTAGCCATAGTGTTTGCCATGGAAAAGTTTAGGCCTTATCTCATGGGTGCCAAGGTGATTGTTCATACTGATCACGCAGCACTCCGCTACTTGATGACAAATAAGGATTCTAAGGCTCGATTGATAAGATGGGTTCTATTGCTTCAAAAGTTAGACCTTGAAATTGTTGATCGAAGAGGGTGTGAAAACCAAGTGGCAGACCACTTGTCCCGCTTGGAGGAGGAGCGGAGGCCCATAATGGTCTCGAAATTAATGATTCATTCCAGGATGAACAACTCCTCTTCGTATCTTTGAATAGTATGCCTTGGTTCGCCGATGTTGCTAATTTTCTTGTGACCGGCATTGTCCCATGTGAGCTCTCTTCTAACCAAAGGAAAAAGCTTAAACAGGATAGCTTGGATTACTACTGGGACGAGCCTTATCTGTTCAAGATTTGTAATGATGGTGTGATCCGGAGATGTGTTCCGGAAGAGGAGCAAATGAGTATTCTTGATGCTTGCCATTCCTCGCCCTACGGTGGTCATCATGGTGGGGCGAGAACTGCTTCAGAGGTGCTCAGTTGTGGTTTATATTGGCCTACATTGTATAGAGATGCTAGTGAGCTTGTGAAGAGATGTGATGAGTGTCAGAGAGCTGGTGGAATTTCCAAGAAGGATGAAGTGCCTCACACCACTATTCTTGAGGTTGACATATTTGACGTGTGAGGCATTGACTTCATGGGACCTTTTGTGAGTTCATGTGGTAACACATACATTCTGGTTGTCGTTGATTATGTTTCCAAGTGGGTTGAAGCGGCAGCTTTGCCTAACATTGAGGCACGGAGTGTAGTGGCTTTATTGAAGAAAAATATTTTTACAAGGTTTGGCACTCCTAGGGCGTTCATCAGTGATGGTGTCAATCACAAGGTATCAACCCCTTATCATCCCCAGGCTAGTGGGCAAGTTGAGGTCTCCAACAGGGAGATAAAGAGCATATTGTCTAAAACTGTCAATGCAAATAGGACTGATTGGTCAAAGAAACTGGATGATGCTTTGTGAGCTTACAGCACTGCTTACAAGACTCCAATTGGTATGTCTCCATACCCGTTGGTATTTGGGAAAGCGTGCCATCTTCCGGTTGAGTTAGAACATAAGGCCATGTGGGCGCTGAAGAAGTTAAATCTTGAGTGGGATACTGCAGTAAATCTCCGGGTAGAGCAACTCAATGAACTTGATGAGTTTAGGTTCCATGCCTATTCCAACTCGTCCTTGTATAAGGACAAGATGAAGTACTTACATGACAAGTATGCCCGGAGCAAGGAACTCAAGGAAGGTGATTTTGTTCTTCTACAATTCTCGATTACAACTATTTCCGAGAAAGCTCAAGTCAAAATGGAGTGGCCCTTTTGAAGTGGTGCATGTAACTCCGTTTGGTGCTCTTGATTTGAAAAACAAAAATGGTGAAATCTTTCGAGTTAATGGGCACCGAGTGAAGCACTATCTTGGCAAGTTTGATGATAGCCACGTGGTGGCAATGATCCATATCAAGTAATTGATGGTAACCTGCGTCGTGCCGCGGCGTTAAATCAGGCGCTTCTTGGGAGGAAACCCATGTGTTTTTCTTTCTTTTTGATTTTCTTCTTAATGTAGGCTTTGTTTTGGACTAACTAGTTGTGAAGTTTGTGTAGGAATTTTTGATGCAGTGCAGGACTAATACTGGAATTTGGCTAAGTATGCAAGTGAACCGCTGACCACGCTCAAAATTTCGCGGTCAGCAGAAGCTTTTTCGCAAGAGGCGTGATTCTATAGCTGGCCCGAACTTGAAAAATCCAAAATTTGACTTCTCTGAAGTTTCAACCGCGTCCGGGGTGGTTTTTTTGCTGTCAGTGGACCTTGTTCCGCGGCCACGGTCACTTTTCCGCTCTCAGCGGTGTTGTGGAGCATGCAGCTCTTCAAATTAGCCAAAAGCGTGGACCGCGGTGGAATTCCACGGCTGCGCCAGGTAGGTCGGTGTGGGCCCTCTAGTTTTTAGTATAAATAGGAGGGCCTTCCTCCTTTACCCTTTTCGCACTTTGAACTCTCAAAACAAGTAGCTACTGTTCATCTTCCTCTATTCTGAGCCCACTATCATAGATTTAATCTGAAGTTAGTTTCCAAGATACATCACACAACTGGTATGTTCAAATCATAGCATTGCTTTTATATTTTTACTTTTCTTTTCTTTTAGTTTTAACTTCTTCTTTTTCATTAGGGTTTGACTAATCCCCATAATCTAGGCATTGAAGGGTAAAAATTCATATAGGTACTTGTTGTTTATGCCTAATTCATTTTAGCACCGAATTGCCTAATTTGTATGATAGTAAAAAAAACCCTCCAATGCCCGTTCTTTGTGAGTTCCGCGGCCACGGTTAAAATTCCGCGGTCAGCGTTCATAGAGTGTCTTGAATTAAAAATGATTCATTTTTCGCGGTCAGCGGTGGAAATTCCACGGCCAGCGGCCTGCTTTACGCGGCCGCGCTTCTTTTTTCGCGGACCGCGGATTTTAAGTTTAGAGTCCTGCTAAATTGGTTCTGCGGCCGCGTTTGTTTTTCCACGGACAACGTTGCAACTTTCGCGGCCGCGCCTAAAATTCTACTCTTAGCGGTAGTCCAACTTTAGCGATTGGGTAGTTTGAATCCCAGTTTTTCGTGGCCGCGCCAAAAATTCTGCTCTCAGCGGTAGCCAGACTGCGGCCGCACTTCTTTTTCCGCTGTCAGCGGAATACAGTTTTGGAACACTGTCAACTTTTCATCTGCCTTCCTTTAATGATTCTTTTAATAACAACACTAATGAGCTTTCAATGATTGTGTATGCAGACAATGGTGAAATCTAGAGGCGGGAGTGATAAACAAAAAGGGAAAGCAGAGTCCTCCCAAGGAAGGGGACGAGGAAGGATCAAGTTACCTTTGGCAGTACAACAATCCATTGGGAAGATGCAAAAGGCCATCAAAGCTGCGGACAGAGCCGCATCCCATTCTGAAGAAAGTGAATATGTCCCTTCCCGAGAAGTCTCGGAAGGTGATTCTGTACCTACTCATGTCCCAGATTTCCCAGAGAGGTACCGACTGGTGGATGTACCCACCTCCTTTATTAAGTCGTCTGATGACTCATAGGGAGGTAGTGAGGCGTCGGGATCATCTTCCCCACTTGCTACAACTCCGTCCTCACCAGTTTCTCCTGCTTCCGCTGCTATTGATGTTGATGCTGAGATACCGGATGACGGGAGAGGGGGTGACACCCATGCATGGGGGGTTGGAGAGAACCAAGAACCCCGTGGTATGGCAAGAACGATTCGTTAGTGAGAATGCCAATTCATAGGAAGAGACCTTCTACCCCCACAACCCCATTGTGAAGAGGCAATTTGATGATAGAATACGGTGGAAATTCTTCACAAAGCTGTCGGAGGCCAATGAATATTTAGTCAAAGAGTTCTATGCCAACGCAGCCCACATCAAAAAGGGCACCTATGTGACCAAGGTGCGGAACCTGAAGATTAGATTTGATGGCATGACACTGAATGACTATGCTGGGTTCAATAATGAGGATGGGTCCCTGTATCTGGAGAAGGTGGCTATGGATGAGTTAGTCCGCCCTTGGCTTGCATCGGTGATTGCTAATCCCCGGACTACTCCACCTTGGCTGACACCTGGGACCCCGATCTACAGGAACACTTTGAGCTTCAAAGCAAAGGGGTGGGCTACTTTTGTGTGTAGCCGGTTAGACCTTGCAACACATGACAGTGATATGCCGCTTTCCCGAGCTCTTATTGTGGGTGATATTATGGCAGGTTACCCGATCAATGTCGGGAATATTATGGCCAAGGTGATTACCAGAGTAGTTGGAAAGAATGAGAGCTCATATCCTTTCCCAAACTTCCTCACTATGTACCTGGAGGATCAGGAAGTAGAAGGAAAGTATTTTGACACCAAAGTGAAACCAAAGAGGCCATTTTCATGGTATAGCCTTTAGGGTCCGGACAACCCCAAGTCCAAGGGCAAAGCCACCACTTCCACTAGTCAGTATGAAGAGCCAGCGATGGTGGCCACTGGTTCTGAGCCGTCCACTGCCATGCCATATCCTTCCTCCGGACCATCTTCCTCTATTCCTACTTCAGTACCTTCTTCATTAGCATACCCTCTCACTGCACTGAGGGTTAATCAGACTCTTTCCGGCATCAACAACTAGATGCAGGCAGTTACATCTAAGCTTCTGTCATATCCAGCACAGTGGCAGCTCAGTCAGTTCCAGCTCAGCCTCAAGTGCCCGCTTCAGTGGAGGAATCTCTACTTCTGGACAATCAGAAGAAGCTCCTGGAAATACCAGAAGCTAATCATGGATGCTTTGGAGGCACAAGGAAAAGCAATCAAGGACCTGGGCAAACAAACGAAGAAGCTGAAGAAGACTCGGGCCTCAAAGAAGTCAGTAAAGCTGCTGAGCAAGGAGGTTGAGAAGATTAAATCAGATAGAGACATTCCATTGGACTTAGTCTTGGAGGAGGCAGTCCCAGCAGCTCAGGCAGCACAGGCACCAGAACAGGAAGCTGAAAGAGAGCCGATGAGGAGAGGGTGATCCCACAGACTGAGGATCTAGAGATTAAGCTGGAGGACCCCGAGGGAGGTGACTCGGACCAGCCACAGGACCCAGCCGGTGACCCCATGCAGACAGAGGCATCATAGGGAGTTGTTCTTTACATTCTACCCTTCCCTTATTCTATTTTTGCTGATAGCATTGAGGACAATGCTACTTTTTATTTGGGGGGTGACCTATTTTGATGATGATTTGGATATTTGGTTTGTAATAACCTTGATACTATTTTCCGTTATTTTCGTACTTTTTACTTTTGGTATGTATATAAAGTTACTCTTCCATGTATATATTCATTCCCCTTTTATGTATATTCGTCTCAATCCCCTAATGTACATATTCACTTTACTTTCCGTATTTTACTTTATAACTTCTTTTGCAATTTTCCTTAATAGCATAACTTCTTATTTGACTTAGTAGTTTCTTTTTCAGTTTGTAGCTTCTTACTTTTACAAGTTTTCGTGATCACTAAGCCTTTGGTTTTCTTAATGCCACGGTTCTTTCCAAAGGTTGAATTTGTGTGAACCCGGTGGCTCTTCCCGATGATGGATGGCGTGACAACCTTCTTAAGGGTTTGAGTCCATTTTTCTTGATGTTTTTGTGTAAATAGTAGTAATCAATAAAAGTGACTCAGGCAAAGCTTCACTTGGGCCTAGCACATTTACCTTTGACCTTATGGTTAGAAACAAATTGATTTGCAAGGAATGGTGCGAGTTGTGATCTTTAGACTCTTGTGTTGACTAAACAATCATCGAGTAGCTTCTCGGAGCCATTTGTGTTGCTCAATCTTAGCTACGGTTGTTGTGGGCCCTCGACTCTGTCTCTTTAGCAATCCAACAGCTTGTGAGGTGAGGTATTGATTTGTAAGTCCAAGTCCATGCCAATAAGTCTAGAACTTGCCCTGAATATTTGTCTAGGCGAAATTCTAAGTGTAGCTCGACTTGAGAAATGACTATAGGCTCTCCTTGATCCAAATTGAAACTTGAAAGCATCCATAGCCCACCAAATATGATATCCCTAGTCAACCCCGGTGAGCCGAAGCCCTTGTTCTTTCAATAACCATGATACAAGCCTTTATCCGTTCTAAAATGACCCTCTCTTGGCACCCGATCATTCTTTAGCACAACTGGCAAAAACATAAGTTTGGGGGGAGAGACGAGGAATGCAAAAGTGATAAAAAGTACAAAATGAAGAAAAGGGAAGGCAAAAGAAAAAGAACGAAAAGTCAAAAAGTCAAAAAAGAAAGTGAATAATATGGAAAAATGAAGGGATTCAATAAAAGCAATGATGAAAGGCTTGGAATTATTAGAAAGGAGAAAGAGGATTGTCATGAACAAGAAAGAGTGACAGTGTGTCCCTCTAGTCCCCTAAGCAAGAAGAAATGACTCAAAGAGTCAAGAAAGTGTGAGCCGAAATGAGAAAATAAAGTGCTTAAGGAAATATGAAACCTTCATAAACCGATAGATCCTACCTTGAACCGAAAGCCTTCATTACACTCCCATGAAAGCCCTATATGATGTCAAGTTGAGTGAGCTTACATTAGTGGTGATTCACATAAGGGGCAAGCTTATGGTACTTAGAGCCGGAATTGTGACCTTCTTTTGAGAGAGATGAGCATACTTTTCCACAATCCTTGTTCCGAGTGCTACAATCTAAAGTGAGGTTTGCTTATGGAGAGTAGAGGAGTAAGAGTTTGGGTTCCACAATGACTCTGTAGTAGAAAGAGTTTCCTTGATGAGTTAAGTCAACTCTTGATGCTTTTGTGTTGCACTAGGGCTATCGTACTAAAAAGGTTGTGTGTTGTTAATAATACATTTGAGTTGAGGGTAATTGTTAGTCCCAATTGATGCCTGATGAAGTCATCTTAGGACAGCTGAAATTTTCCTTTCATTTATCTTGATGAGGTGAGAATTACTTTGTTTGCTTGAGGACAAGAAAAAGCTTAAGTTTGGGGGAGTTGATAACCATGGATTATAGCCTAACTTATGCTCTCTTTTGCTTATGTTTTGGATAAAAAATGTGTAAAAGTATTTCCGAAAACTCACTTATTGTGCTTGTCTGCAGGGTCTGGTCAAAATAAGGCAAGAAAGCCATAATCAACTCATGGATGAGTTAAAATTGCACAAGTTCAAAGCTGAGATAAATGCGCTGACCGCGAAGGAAAAGAGCGGCCGTGGGAGATCCACCGCTGAAGCGGCCACAATTATGCGGTCCGCGGAATTGATGTTCAGAGAAGGTGTTTTGGGTGCAATAGAGACCGCTGGCCGAGATGAAAAAGTGTGGCCGCGGAATACCTGACACGGCCGCGGTGGTAATTCCGTTGAGAGCGACAATCAAGGTTCAGAGACCCTACAAAGTGAGCCTAACTGAGGAGCGCGGTCTGCGTCCAAATTGCGCGGCCACGGTTGAGGCTAACGCTGAGGCTGTAACTTTTACGCTGTCCGCGAAGTCAAGTCCAAACCAAGCACAAAAGTAAAGAAACGCGGTTCGCGCTTGTTTTGCGCGGCCGCGAAAGTCCTTACACTGAGGCGCTCATTATTTCGCTGACAGCGGAACCTCCGTAGGGATATTTTTGTCCAGTAACTTCAGCTATGTATAAATAGTTCTTTTTCACATTTTTAGGTCATCTTTTTGTTTAAGGAGCTCGTGAACAGCCGTATTTTACTACTTAGAGTAATTTTAGAGCAGCCTTAGCTATTTATCTTAGATTTTATTCTTGTAATAAACTTTTATGGCTTATATTTCATCTCCATCTTTAATTTCTACCTTGATTATGAGTAGCTAAACCCATTAGCTAGGGTTGTGACCCAACCCTAGTGTGGGTATTTAAAGGTTCTTCAATTTAGGGCTTAATTGTTTATGGGTTAATGATATTTAGCTTGATTCATGCTTTAATTGTTAAATTAGTGGTTGCAAACACTGATTCGTGCCTTAATGACTTAGACTCTTCTTGAGAAAGAGAGACTAAGTCTAGGAAATTCAGGCTAACAAGGAATTGGGGTGCATTCAAGAGATTGATAGCCCCAATCAAAGGGTTAAACCTAGAGATAGTAATACCCGGCTTGAGCCAATTTTGCTTGCATTGTTTGAACACCCAATTGGGCTTGAGATAGCCAATTAGGGCAAAGTCACTCAAACTAGAGAGAGGTATAGAGTGAGTAATTATGTGTAAAGGTTATATCATGACCCCAAATATAACAAGCTTGTCCAAAATTCTAGACCTCATTAGATACTCGCCTAGGTGTAAGTTACTTCCCTAGTGCTTTTTATCAATTGAGAAAAATCCTACAAAAACATTGTACTTAGATTACTTTCAGCAATCAGTAGCATTAAAAGTAGAATAGAAACAAAATTAAACATGGCTAGAAGTGCAATTAAGAGAAACGTGCATAGCTAGATTGGATAGAAACCCAACTCCCAACCAATATTAGATGCTTGTGGATATCGATCCCGACCTTTCGGGTAAAAGCTGCATCGACCACTCTTTGCCATTTTATAGTGGTATAGGGTTGGAGACGATCCCTTTTGAGCGCCGTTGCCGGGGAGCTAAATGGTTTTGGCTATCTATCTGACTAGTTGTGTGTCTTGTTTTTCATTCCTTCTATTTTACTAACTTGTGTGAGTTAATTGATTTAGGTACAACATGGCAAATAATGATCCTATTGGAAATGTTCTCCCGGGGGAGGAGGTAGATGATAATTCTGAAGACGAGGTGCCTCTAGTACCTCTAGCTTAAAGAAGAGGCCGCCAGGCCAATGACAACATTTCAGACCCTCCCACAGTTCCTCTGCGAGTAGCTCCTCGGGTGCTTCCAAATGAAGGCTACGCAAGTGCAATTGTCCCACCCCGGATCCGGGCGGGCAATTTCCAAATTGCAAATGTTATGTTGACCTTATTGGAGCAAAGAGGCTACTTTACAGGTGCTCCCCATCAGAATGCATATAAATATCTAAAGGGTTTTGTGGATACCTGTTGGGGAAGCAAATAGAAAAATGTATCGGAGGATGCATTGAGACTGATATTATTCCCTTTTTCACTTAGAGGGAAAGCTTGGACTGGCTCGAAAGACTTCCCAACCATTCCATCACTACGTGGGATGAGTTGGCCAATAAGTTTATAGCCAAGTTTTTCTCGCCGGGGCATATGGCGACATTGAGAGAGAGATCCTAGCCTTCAAACAGGAACCTAATGAACCACTTCATGAGATCTGGGAAAGGTATCGGACGATGGTGAAAGAATATCCGAACAATGACATGACCACAACAAACATTCTACCGTGGAATCAACACGACCAATCGATTTGTAGTGAACCAGCTAGCAGGGGGAAACTTTATGAACACACCTTATGCTGAGGCGTGCGAGATACTGGATGAGATGGCAGATATTTCCTCAGCGTGGCAAAGTCGAGCTAGTGTGCCACAAGGTGATCCCACTATCATTCACATGTACAAAGAGCTCCATGACCACGGCCAAGCAATAGCAGAGTTGACTATAACAATGAACCAGTTGGCCAAAGCTCAATTGCAGCAAGTTCAAGCGCCGAGAAGGGTGAACGCCGTGGAAGGTTACATATGATGGTCAATAAGAGGCGACAAAGAGGTCAACGAAGTCAAGGAAATCCGGATCAATATGAGCAGGGTAGTAGTGGTTTCAACCAAGATGATGGGTATGATGATCAAAGTAAAGAAGTTCAGTATGTGAACAACTACCAAGAACAACGGGGCAATGCTCCGAATTAACAACAACAGTGGAGATCCCAAGGAAATTGGGGGAATCAAAACCAACAAGGAAATTGAAATTGTGGTAACAACAACAACCAAAACAACAAGGGGAACAACAAGCAGAATTGGAGCAACCAGGGCAACCGGGGAGGAAACGACAACCAAGGGGGTTGGGATAACGGTAATCAAGGGAATCGGGGGCCGGGCTTTCAAAGGCCTCCGATGTATCAACAACCAAATAACCCGCCTCCATTTCTGTCTCAAGGTCCTAGCTCGTCAAACAATGAGATGGGAAGGATTGAGTTGATGTTTGAGCAAATGATGAAGAAAAACACCGACTCTGATGCCCAGTTAGCATCCCATAATACTTCTATCTGAAACTTGGAGGTTCAACTTGGCCAGATTTCGCAATCTTTGAACACTCGCCCTAAGGGGGCACTACCTAGTGATACGGTAGTAAACCCGAAGGGTGGGAACAATACCGGCCATGCAATGGCGGTGATCACAAGGAGCGGTAGAGGTGGTAAAGTAAGTACCCCCAAGCAAAAGGAAGTTATGAGTGATGAGGTTGAAGTGCAAAATGATGATGATCCAATAGTTGATGAGCAAGTGACTGAAGAGAATTTGACTGGTAAAGCGAGAATTGATATTCATGACAATGAGGAGGAGACTCAAAATGATGTGAACCCATCTAGGGAACACGTGATAGATATACCGGAAACGGTAGTGCCCAAGGCTAAGGCTCCTTTGCCAAGGCCTCCTCTACCTTACCCTCAAAGACTTGCAAAGCAAAAGAATGAAAACCAATTCAAGAAGTTTATTGAGATGACGAAAAGCTTGTCGATCAATGTTCCCTTAGTGGAAGCTCTTGAGCAAATATCGGGATATGCCAAGTTTATGAAAGACATGGTGACTAAAAAGTGATCTATGGATTGTGAGACCATCAAAATAACTCATCAAGTGAGTGAAATTGTGCACTCGGTGGCTCCAAATCTTGAAGATCCCGGAGCATTTACCATTCCATGTACCATTGGGAGTGCGGATTTTGCAAAGGCCTTGTGTGATTTGGGAGCAAGTATGAATTTGATGCCTTACTCTGTATTCAAAACTTTGGGTATTGGTCAACCGAGAGCTACTTCAATGAGATTGCAAATGGCGGACCGAACAATGAAGAGGTCGCTTGGTATTATTGATGATGTTCTTGTCAGGGTTGACAAGTTTATTTTGCCTGCGGATTTTGTGATTCTCGACTGCGAAGTCGACTATGAGGTGCCTATAATATTGGGAAGGCCTTTCCTATCAAGAGGGAAGGCATTGGTTGATGTGGAAGCAGGGGAGCTCACCTTCCGGGTGGGTGACGAAAAAGTTATCTTCCACGATTGCAAATCGATGAGGCAACCGAATAGTACTGAAGTTTGCTCTTTTGTGGATCTTGTGACGGAGGTGATAGTTGATGACACTAGTGCCATGATCAATGTGGAGGATCCTTTGGAAGTTGTATTGTTGAACCATGATGTGACTGAGGATGAAGGCTTGGTAGAGTATGTCAATGCTTTGCAAGGAATGGGTTCTTACTCCTATGAGCCTGTAAACTTTCCTTGGATCTTGAGAACAGAAAGACTCTACCAACAAAGCCCTCAATTGAGGAACCTCCCGTATTGGAGTTGAAGCCTTTGCCTTCACACCTCAGGTATGAATTCTTAGGCCCTAGTTCAACTTTACCTGTTATTCTTTCTTCGTGCTTAACTAACGTGCAGGTAGATGCCACCCTAGAGGTGCTCCAAAGAAGGAAGAAGGCAATTGGATGGACTCTAGCTGATATTTAGGGAATAAGCCCCGCCTTTTGCATGCACAAGATTATACTTGAGGATGACGCCAAACCCTGCGTGGAACATCAAAGGAGGTTGAACGAGGCTATGCAAGAGGCCGTCAAGAAGGAAGTGATCAAGTGGCTAGATGCAGGGGTTGTGTACCCCATCTCGGATAGTTCATGGACTTCACCGGTACAATGTGTGGCAAAAAAAGGTGGTATGATTGTGGTCACAAATGAGCAAAATGAGTTGATCCCCACTAGGACTGTCACCGGATGGAGGGTATCCATGGACTATCAGAAGCTGAATAAAGTGACCCGCAAAGATCATTTCCCATTGACCTTTCTTGACCAAATGTTGGATAGGCTTGCCGGGCGTGCCTACTACTGCTTTTTGGATGGGTACTCTGGTTACAACCATATTTTGATTGCTCCGGAGGACCAAGAGAAAACCACCTTCACATGACCGTATGGGACCTTTGCATTTTCACGGATGCCATTCGGTTTGTGTAATGCACCGGCTACCTTCCAGCGGTGTATGATGGCAATCTTTACGGACATGGTGGAGGACTTCTTGGAAGTGTTCATGGATGATTTTAGTGTTGTGGGTGACTCCTTTGAAGAATGCTTGAAGAATCTTGACAAGGTGCTAGCCCGATTAGAAGAGACAAATCTTAGGCTTAACTGGAAAAATGCCACTTTATGGTCGAGGAGGGTGTTGATACCCAATTTTTCCCAATATTTTTCTATATGCATAAATACCTTCAAATTAGCACATATATGCATATATAAGCATGCATAAGGCTTTTATAATTTTTCCCATAATTTTAGAGATTTTAAACTGATCTATTTCCTTCCCTTTTACTCATAAAATTCCCCAATAATTACCCTCAAATTATTGTTGGGGTGATTTAGTCATTTAAATTCCGTATTTATGCCAAAATACGGTTAAAATATTTTTGTGCATTTTTATAATTGCATTTTGTGTTTTTAAAGCTAAATTGCATATAATTACAATATTAGCCTTATTAATGTATAATTACATTTATATGCATAAAATCGATCTCCTAAAATTTTAAAATGATTAATATCTATTTTAAATCATTTTAGTACACAAATTATTTTCTAGAAATTATTTATTATTTATTATAAATTATATGGGGAAAATTGGCTATTTAAAATATAGCCAGATCTGTATTTCAGTATTAGCCCAATTTCTAACCAAACTACCCGACCCAGACCCTAAACCCGCCTACCCAGACCTTTTTTATCCCAAACGACCTGTAACCCTACCTCATTCCTCAGAGACCGCCGCCTCTGTATTCTCTCATCTCTTCTCCTCTCTCAAACCCTCAACCTAAACCTAGTTCCTTCAACTGCCGCCTCCCTTCTCCGGTCTTCTCTGGTGACCACCCTCCAACCCCTAAGCCTTCAATGGCTCCTCTATTGCCATGGTCACCTTCTTCGAGGTCTTCAAGGGCCTTGGGCCATGCTAACTTGCATCTAGGGTTTTCCATCTGGTCTGTTATTGGCTACTTCAATATGATTCCAAGCGAAATCCTTCTGTACTTTTTACGATCCTTGAGATTTTGACAGGTTCTTTCATCTATACTTGGGTTTCTTCTGAAACCCTAACTTTTGCTTACAACTCCTAGATCTGTACGATTTTTAAACGATTTGAGTCTATTTCTTTGATGTTTTACACTATCCTTGTAACTCTTTATAAGAATCATCGATTTCAAAGTGTTTTTACCTACTTCTCAAATTAGGGTTTTCGGAACTTCTTCTAAAAATTTGTTTAAACCGATTCTTTATGTTTAAAACTTCTATCTCTTGCATATTTCGACTGATTCTATGATTTTACTCCCTTTCCAATTCGTCTATGTTGAAAACCCTAATTTCTTATTTCTAATCTTGGGTTTCTGAGTTTGGTTTTGATAACGTGTTCAGTTGATCCATATGTTTCTATGATTCTGTGATTTTACCTTATGATTGCTTGTTAAAGTTCCTAATTATGGTTATCTCTGCCTATTCTGTGATTTTGCCCTACTTTGTTCACCAATGTTTCTGATTCTTCACTTCTCCTGCCTGTATCATGCTTGTTCTACTAATTCAGACTATGCTCTACATGAATCCCTAATTTATATACAATTCTTGTCCTACTCGACCTCTTAGAGTTCTGGTTTTTTGCTTGCTATGTGCTTGTTCTTGTAAAGTTGTGCTAAATCAGTGCTATTTTCTATTTGTGGATCCTTGAATCTTTGTGACTGATCTTTCACTGATTTTCCTTGTAGAATATTTTCTGACCTTATTCCGCGGTCAATTATGCTACTAATTGATTTCTTAAGTCCTTTCCTTGATTGAAATATGCTGGACCTAGCCTCTATTACGCGTTGTGTACTTGTACTATGCTGAAAATATTTCCCTATTACTTATGCTCAGCCTTATACGATTCCCTTCCTTATTTGTTACATGTTTATTACCATTTGAAGTTAACTCATCAATTAAAGGAGTACTTACCTTGATAACTGATTGATTCCGAGTCCCCATAATTACTGATGAACTTTGATTTTTTACCTTATTTGCTACCTGCTTTCAAACTATATATACACGCTCTCTTGTTAGCACAAACACACGAACACTCTTGGTTCAAAAGCTCTCTCTCTCTCACACACATAAACTTTCTACTCTCCTTTGTGCTACTTGCTACTATTCTAAGTTAGCCGGCTGCAAGCCAAGGCTAACCATTGTGTCCTCCTACTCTTTCACTTTGCTTACTGTCTTCTTCACTGGTATGTTCTAGTTTCAATTCAAGTTCCAACAACAATATGGTTCTTTTATTGCTTCAGTTCATCATGTTTCTAGTTTGCTTCTATTTATGATTTTGTTGTGAAACTTGTAGTTGATGTTTACGTTATTAACATGTTATGTACTCCCCTCCCTTAAGATCAGTATATTACCCCCTCTGTGTTGTTTCTGAACATGTCTGCACCAATTATCTCTGCCTGTTATGTGTTTACAACCATGTGCTCCATGTATCCCCAAATCCCTATCACCCTTGTATGTAAGTTTGTTCTTTATGTCTGGTTCTGTGACTGTGTCTGGTCAGCTGTTTCTAAGCATATCTATATCAATTCCTAGACCTTTGCTTGATTATGTGTTTACAATCAGGTGTTCTATATATCCCCAAATCCCTTGACCCCTGTTTGTGACTACTGAACTTGCTTTGGTTCTATGACCCCTGCCTGTGTATGAACCTATCTTAAAGGTGTTGTGTTTGGACTTTTGTTCACTACTCCAATCTCTTTTCAAACTGTCTCTGTTGTTTTACTAAATTATTTTCAAACAAACTTCCTTTTAATACAGTTTTTTCCATTAAAACCTTTCAACTTGTGTCAAGCACTTTCACTCTACTCCTAAGTCAATAGGTTCTGCCCCCTCCAGTATGTGTACTGCCTTGAGATCCCCTTGAGAACCCTCTGAACTCTGGCATGCTGAGGCTGGCCCTTCCACACTGCACTTATTCAACTTGGTTACCAAGTCTAGGTGTAAGCACTGCCCGGGATCCTTGAGATCCTTAGGGAACTTTGATACACCTGGACTATGACATTGTCTATGGAATTTGGGCATTTGAGGCTATTGGAGGCTTTGGAAACCTGGGCCTAATTGAAGGCTCCCTATAGAATAACTTCTTATTTTCTTATTTACTTATGTAATTCATTCATATGGTCTGTAATAATTTGCAAACGAATATTGGGGTAATTAGTGAAAAGGGGTGGATAGCTACATGTTTATGGGGTAATACGGGTAGAAATTATGCTTATAGGACTTTACATTTTAATCTGATTGCCTTACCAAGTAGAAATCATGCTTATAGGGCTTTACATATTGTCATGTTTATCTCACCATGCCAGAAATCATGCCTATAGGTTTCAAATAATTCCGTAATAGAAGTCATGTCTGCAAGTCTTAAAATCAGCTTCACAAATAGATGCCATGCCTATAGGATTTAGTCCAGATTCTGTTATAACAAGTGCTTATGTATATTTCCATGCCTGCAAGTCTTTAAAATCAGTATTAAACTTAGATATCATGCCTATATGGAACAATATCAAATCCTGCCTATGGATCTCGCTTAGGTTTAGTTTAAATAACTCAATCCGTTTAACGTTTAGTTCACTTTTGAATTGGTTTAATTAAGTGGTTTATATTTCCCTGAAACGAGTTCTTTTTCTAAAAAAACTGCCTTAATCTGTTATTAGACAGCATGCCCATAGGGATTCAAAAGTCTGTTTTAAAATCTTCCCTGTTTTACTATAAAATGTAGTCATCAGTATTCCGCGTATAGGCAAGCCTATAGGGCGTTTTCAAAACTTGCAATCCTGAAACTGTTTCTATGACTTAATATTTTTCTGATCCTAACGGGCTTTAAAAAAACCGATAGGCAACTTCTAGGGTCATTACTCCTGAGTTTATAAAAATAAATTGCTTGTCTTCTGCATATTCACCTAGACATCCTGCCTCAGGATACTGTTTAATAAAAAGCCCTTAATTGTGCTTGAGTCGTGCTGTTTATGTGCCTTATTTGAGGAGGAAACTTTGAGCCTCTAATTGCTCCCTTTTATCCTATGTGCTAAAAGTCCTAATTGTTTTACATGTTGCCTTAGAATTTTCACCTTTAAAACCTTAGGGGTCTGTCTAGAACCACCTATAGGTAGAGGTCCTAAATCCCTCCAGGACAATTAAGAAGGGACGGGTAACAGCACGCAATGGAGATCGCTGACCAAACACTCGCTTTGAATGACCACTAAGGGGATGGGAAGGGTAGATATGGGGTATGATGAATATGCGCTAATGTCACATGTAGCCCCTCATCGAGGAGTGTTTACCGAACATTGTGTGGGGTGATCCTATAGGCTAACCAACCTAAGACTCCTCCTTTACCGAAATTCCTTTTTCTATTTAAAACGTTTGTTTACAACTTGTTCAAAAATCATTATCCTATTACTTGAGTTACCCAACGTGCTTTACTTGGAACCTATTTGATTCAACTGTTTATTTATATGGACTAATTTGTGAATATAAGTTCGACCGGGACCCACAGTTGTGGACCAAGAGGGGTGCCTAACACCTTCCCCTCGAGGTTATTTCGAGCCTTACCCTAAATCTCTGGTAATGCAAACCAATCCAAGAGTTAATCACTCTAGGTGCCCTAATGCACCATAACTCGTTAGGTGGCGACTCTTCAAATACCCAATTCCCAAAAGGAAATGAGTTATCACACCCCATGGAATGTCGAAACCCGGACCTCTCCCCGTGAGGAGGGAAAAAAAAGGGGGTGCGACAGCATGGCGACTCTGCTGGGGAACATTAGGCTCTTACCAAAACGAACTTGCCCTTATGAATTAGTCCGAGCATGCCTTATCCCGCACCCTCTTCCCTTATTTTAATTTGACTGTCTGTTTTCTTTTAAGCATTTATTGTTCTTTAATCTTGAAAGTGACTTGTCTTTTTATTTACTTTTCTTGTAACCGTCTTTCAATTATTTAAATACTATATTTATTTTTCCTTACGTGCAAATACTTGACTACGTGTTATTAACTGCTGCATAAATCATGCTCCACATCATACTCCACTCGTGCGTATCAAATCCTATAGCAACGCTTTAATGAGTGGTTGCGCTCTTCCTATTTACTACCCTTAAATTCGGAAAGGCTTATTTGCGGTAAAACTAGTCGATCAGCGGTGCAGCGATGGTTCTGTGCCTTCCCCCTCGAGTTGTCCGCTCGAGGTTACCAGTCTAAAAACCCATAGAAACCTTACTTTGGTTAAAATTGTGCATGCATCATGGTCAAACCTAGTCGGATCAGTTATGTTGTCCACATAATGATCCTTTATAATAAGCCTTATCCAAAGTCCATCGGGTTTTCCATAATCCCAACGGACACAACCACGTTCTGTGCATTAATTTGGAGAACCAAATGCCGATATGTTGATCACAAATGTATAAACAGTCGAGTCTGGTGGGGGTAAGGTCTAACCTTTTGTTTTACAGGAAATGAGGTACGAGGTCCCCAGATTCGGTATGGTTAGCGACATCCCATCATTACTGCTAGATTGGTGGGAGGACCGTTCCTCAAGTGACAAGAAACATGTGAGGAAGTACCTGGGTAACCTGCCTTCCTTGCTGTATATTGAGCCAAACAACAAACAGATCGAGGCTGCCACGTTATTTTGGGATAGTGAGAGGGTGGTGTTTCATTTCGGCGACATAGAAATGACACCACTTCTGGAGGAAATTGGAGGGCTTGCGGGATTAACTTGGGACAGTCCTGGGCTATTGGTACCAGAAAACCGTACGGGCAGAGGATTTTTGAAAATGATGGGATTGAAGAAGGATGCCGACTTAGTGTGCTTGTAGGAATCTTATATACCTTTCGAATAACTGTACGACAGGTATGGCCATAGCAAATCTTTCCGCACCTACCATGATGAGATCTCGCTCACTTCTCTGGGTCATATCCACCACAGGGTATTCGTATTCATTGTGTGCTTCCTAGGCCTGATAGTGTTCCCAGTGAAAAAGGGAAGGATTCACACTAGGTTGTCTATGGTTGCGAAGACTTTGATGGAAGGGATTAATGGACAGGCATACACCATAGTCCCTATGAACGTAGCTGACATCTATAGGGCTCTGGAGCATTGTCAAAGAGGGGTAAATCATTTCGAGGGCTGCAACTTATTACTGCAGTTGTGGTTGTTGGAGCATTTCCAAAAGGGTCACTATCGCCACGAATTCCCACTAAGGGCATGGAACGATCACATTGCTTTCCATCACCCAAACAAATGACTTATATTCCAGATAGATTTGCTCAGCCAGAAAGCGCCAAGGAATGGGTAGAGTTCTTCAACAATCTAACCGAGGAACAGGTGCAATGGATGGTTGAATGGTTCCCGACAGACGAGTTTATTATCAGATCCAGGGATGCTCCGCACTTGGTGCTAATCGGGTTGAGAGGGATATACCCATATATCCCTATGCGAGTTATGAGGCAAGCAGGCCGAAAACAGGTTGTACCAAGGGTTCTTAAGATGAATCATTTCAGGGCAGACTTTCAAGAAAACGACGTCCCTCATAAGTGCCAGGCTCAGCACACGTGGCACTGCAAAATCATCATGGAGAAGAACACCGTCGAGCCAGACAGGTATCATGCAGGGTGCGAGCCTCTCTACCCGGCATGGTTGGAAGAATATCTGAAAGGAATGGTGACACCAGGGGCCTGTCGAGGGAACAAAATCAGAGATGAGGAAGCTGAAGCTCAGGCCAAGTACAACAGCCTGCGCAAGAGGGTCCACGACTCTGAGAACGAACACCGGGAGATACATGAGAGGAATGTGAGATCCATCGAGGAATGGAAAGCGATGGCGGTCACTTCCAACAGGAAACTGGAATATCTGGAGCGAGGAATAGTGGAGTTGGAAGGCAAGGTCATAAAGAGAATTAAGAATTGCCAAAACGCTGAAGGAGCTGAAGGAGGACATCTGGCCAGGGCCTACTTGCTGCTAGGGCTGCGGAACTGGGAGATCTCTATGACGGAGTCTGGAAGATCGAATCTGGGGAAGGTCCTTCTGGGACCAAATAGGCTAGATTTATTTTCGCTTTTCCTAAAATGTAATAAGGCCAACTGCTAGTAGTAACTCATTTTATTATTTTTATCTTAGTGTTGTTTTGGGATTCATCTATTTTTACATTTTTGAAATGAAGCATTTATTGGCATTAAAAGTTCTCCAAATCTACTTGTCGCTAGGCCTGCCTCGGGCGCAACGACTTGTTACCTTTTGTTTTTGCTTATTTCTTATTATTATTCCCGTCCTCTAGGTTGGTTCAATCATACTGGCCTCATCAGCATATCGCACCAGATCCAAAGGCCCTCCACCTCCTCCTCCTCCAAGAAACACAAAAGGCAAAGGAAAGGAAAAAATGGACGATTTAAGTGGTAACCGAAAGGAGAATGTTGAGAATGCAGAAACCTCCGACGGCCGTAGCACTCCGGCCCCAAATGATCTGGTTTTAAGACAGGGGCAAAAGATACTGGAACTGCAAGGAGAACTTGAGCAAGTTCACAACATGGCAAACCTGTCACTTACCCTGAATGTCCCTGACATCAACCAACAGAACACCAAGAACCCAGCACCTCCTCAAAGCACACAAAACCAACACCCACAAAATCCTCCCCCACCAAATCAATACGCAACTCCACCCCAGAATCCCAAAACATTACCAGCTCCGCCACAACAACACCATCAACCAATTCATTACCCGCCAGCCAACACTTACCACACCCCCCAAAACACACCACCACTCATTCCTGATCCACAAAACTCCACCAATAACCACCACTACACCCAAGTTACTGGCACCCAACAAAGCAACCCCATCTATGTGGAAACCATACCTCATTCCACCCAACCAATCTCCTGTACACCGGAACCCTCTGAAAAGGATTTGCTCATCAAAAACATGGCTGAAGAACTCAAGAAGTTAACAAGCCGAGTTCGAGGTGTTAAGGGAGACAGAGGAATAGAGGGTTTGAACTATGATGATCTGTGCATACAGTCGGATGTCGAACTACCAGAGGGGTACAAACCTCCCAAGTTCGAAATGTTCGATGGTACAAGTGATCCCAGGGGTCATCTAAGGACTTATTGTGACAAACTTGTCGGGGTCGGGAAAGATGAAAAGATCGGAATGAAGATCTTTATGAGAAGCCTTACTGGGGATGCGTTGTCTTGGTATATCAGCCAAAATCCCAAGAAGTGGTCAAATTGGGTAAGCATGGCGTCGGATTTCATGGACTGGTTCAGGTTCAACATAGAGAAAGCACCGGATGTCTTCTACATTCAGAATCTCAAGAAGAAACCCACTGAGACATTCTGTGAATATGCTACTCGTTGGAGGTCGAAAGCGGCGAAGATCAGGCCGTCTTTGGACAAAGAACAGATGAATAAGTTCTTCGTCAGGGCATAGGACCCGCAATATTATGAGAGGCGGATGGTTATCGAAAATCACAAATTCTCTGACATCATCAAACTCGGAGAAAGGATTGAAGAAGGGATCAAGAGCGGGATGGTAACAAACTTTGAGGCTTTGCAAGCCACGAATAAAGCACTACAGTCAGGTGGCGTACCGAAGAAGAGAGATGTTGGGCAGTAATGGTAGCCCAGGGCCCAAAATCTCCACTTGTCTATCAAACACCTCCACCCACATACCAGGTATCACCGCCCACATACCAACCTTTATCTCCCAGATACTCCCAACTAGCCTCGGTCCATCACACCTATAACTCCCAACCATCCCACTTCCAATCAACACAAGCTCGTCAAAATTATCCAAGAACACAACCAAACTTCGACCGCAAGCCACCCAGATAGTATACCGCCATTGTTGAGCCCATCGACCAATTATAAGAAAGGTTGAAAGCTGCCGGTTATGTCACTCCTGTTCCTACTGTAGCATTAGAAAATCCATCCCAGTGGATCAATTCGAACAAAAATTGTGCGTACCATTCTGGTATGAAAGGGTACACCACTGCTGAGTGCCAGACATTGAAGGATAAGATCCAAACGCTAATTGACAACAAGGTCATACAAGCAAAGGAAGCCGCACCTAATGTCCGCAACAATCCCCTCCCTGATCACAGATGTGATGGTGTACATATGATAGAGACAAATGAAGAATGGGACTCTGAGGGGTAGATCAGGCTTATTCGAGAAGGCGATAACTCTAAGGTTGCAGTTACACTTACTCCAATTGTGGTTCAGACGCAGAAACGGATCGAGGTTGAGGTAACTGCATCAGTGCCTTTCGAGGTGGAAGTGGCTCCGCCCGCGGCCACCCCCACTCCATTTGAAGTAGATGTGGTCACACCCTTCACTGTGACAGTATCAACCACACCCCCATTCAACTCAAAAGCAATACCCTAGGATTATGTCGCCGAGGCTCGGCGGAAGGGGAAGGCCAAGATAAAGGAATCTGATGCTGCACAAGGAATGACTAGAACCGGGAGAGTCTATACACCTGAACACCTGGGAGGTTCAAGTAAGGAGGCCACTTCTAGGAAGCCTATCATTGAGACTGGGCCAAATGACCTGTGGAGGAAAGTACAGGCAAAGGAGTACTCTGTTGTCGACCATCTGAACAAAGTCCCTGCTCAGATATCCATCCTATCACTCTTGCAAAATTTAGAGGCACACAAGAACGCCTTAATAAAAGTGTTGAGCGAGGCTTACGTACCCAATAACATCACCGGTGGAGAAATGGCCAACATAGTTGGGCAAGTACTAGAAGGTCATAAGATCATCTTCCACGAAGATGAGCTACCACCCGAGGGACAGAATCACAATCGAGCATTGCATATTACGGTGCAATTTGAAGACAAATTCATTGACAGGGTCTTGGTTGATGGAGGTTTGAGCCTAAAGATTTGTCCATTGGACACTCTGAAAAGGTTGGATAAAGGTTTCCATGAGATACGGGCAGGAAGCATGAATGTGAAGGCTTTCGATGGGTCCCAAAGGGCCACGATCGGGGAGATCAACCTTTGCTTGCAGATGGGGCCAACTTGGTTCGATGTTGAATTTCAAGTACTTGACATACCAGCGTCATATAACCTTCTATTGGTCCGCCATGGATCCATGCTGCTGGAGCCATGCCTTCCACGCTACATCAAGCCGTGAAGTTTGAATGGAACCGCCAAGAGGTAATCATTCATGGAGATGGAAGTAACCCCATCTACACTAGTCAGACCATCCTGGCCATTGGACAAAGAAGAAGGCTAGGAGGGGAAACCTACCATCACATCGAACGGGTCAATGCTGTCGAGAAGGACAAGTGGTGGAGTAACAAAATAGAGAGCATACTGGCATGGTCTGGGTATGAACCTGGCAAAGGATTGGGAAAAAACCTCCAAGGTATCACCAAACCAATACAGCTGAAAAATTATGGTACCACCTTTGGACTCGGATATCAATACACATGGGAAGAATATAATAATTGGTTGCCTCCATGGCACCATATTACCCACTTGAGCAGCCGTGCCACGTCTGGAACAAGATTTTCACCAAGCTGACACAATATGGGGGATCGCGGAAGAAGAAGCACTAGCTGGGTTGAAGAATTTGTTCTTGGTAGATGAGGGCATGGATTTCAGTGCCATAATTGAGGAGGAGGAAGAGGAAGGCCTCACTATTCAGACTGTGGCGAAGGGAGCTATTCTCAGGAACTGGACCGCCACACCATCCCGAGCCCACCGAGTCCCTGGATAGCTTGGCAGAATTTACTTCTATAAGCCATTCTAGGCATTTAAGATTTCCCGTAATTTTGTTTTAAGTTTTACTTGTTTCGAAATAAATGTTTGATTCATCGAGTCGTACTTTGTCTGGGCAATTGTTTCAAGTTTTAATCAAATGAATTCGCTCTTTATTATTCACTACTATCTTTAAATTTTTCTTTTCTACTGCATTATCATTAATTTTTCTGATGAACCAGTGACTGTGACATGTAATGAGGCAACGCAACATGAGAATAGTGATTCAGTGGAAGAGGATGAGATACCTGAGGAAATTGTCAGGGAGGTTGAAAATTTTGAGAATAAGCCTAAGTCCAATCTGGACGAGACCGAAGCAATAAATTTGGGAGATGCCGAGACCATCAAGGAGACCCGTATCAGCATTCACTTGTCACCAACAGAGAAAGAAGAGTACGTCCGGTTCCTAACAGAGTATGAGGACATTTTCGCATGGTCATATGATGACATGACCGGTTTGAGCACGTCCATAGGGGCTCACAAGCTGCCTACTAATCCCATGTGTCCGCCAGTAAAGCAGAAACTCAGAAAGTTCAAACCAGACATGAGCCTGAAAATCAAGGAGGAAGTTACCAAGCAGATCAAAGCCAAAGTTCTCAGGGCGGTTGAGTACCCAACTTGGTTAGCCAACATTGTGCCAGTTCCGAAGAAAGATGGGAAGGTCCGAGTATGTGTCGTCTACCTAGATCTAAACAGAGGAAGTCCCAAAGACGACTTCCCACTGCCAAATACACACATCCTGATCGATAACTGCGCCAAGCATGAACTCCAATCCTTTGTAGATTGCTTCGCGGGTTATCACCAGATTTGGATGGATGATGAAGATGCAGAGAACACAGCTTTTATTACACCATGGGGTGTATATTATTACAAGATGATGCCATTTGGTTTGAAGAACGTTGGGGCCACTTACATGAGAGCCATGACAACCATATTCCATGATATGATACACAAAGAAATAGAGGTGTATGTGGATGATGTCATTATCAAATCCAAGAGGGACGCAGATCACATAGCAGACTTGAGGAAGTTCTTTGACAGGCTAAGGAGGTACAACTTGAAACTGAACCCCGCAAAATGTGCATTCGGGGTTCCCACAGGAGAACTATTGGGATTCATTGTCACTCGTCGAGGGATTGAGCTGGATCCATCTAAAGTCAAGGCGATTTAGGAGTTACCGCCACCTAAGAGCAAAAAGGATGTGATGAGCTTCCTAGGGCGTCTCAACTACATCAGTCGCTTCATAGCACAATCCACAGTCATATGTGAACCCATCCTCAAGATTTTCAGGAAAGATGCTGAAACAAGCTGGACAGAGGATTGTCAGAAAGCCTTTGACAGAATCAAGGAGTGCTTATCCACACCACTAGTCCTGGTCCTGCCAGAACCAGGATGACTTTTGATACTCTATCTATCTGTACTAGATGGAGCCTTCGGATGTGTTTTGGAACAACATGATGAAACAGGAAGGAAAGAGCGAGCCATATACTACTTGAGCAAGAAGTTCACACCTTACGAAGCACGGTACTCTCTGCTTGAACGCACTTGCTGTGCTTTAACCTGGACAACTCAGAAACTGAGGCATTACTTCTGTGCCTACACTACATACCTCATATCCAGGATGGATCCTCTGAAGTACATATTCCAGCAACCCATGCCGACTGGAAAGTTGGCCAAATGGAAGATACTATTAAGTGAGTTCGGTATCGTCTACGTAACACAAAAGGTGGTCAAAGGACAAGCATTGGCAGATCACCTTGCTGAAAATCCGGTGGGAGGAGAATACGAGCCTTTGAAAACGTATTTTCCTAACGAAGAGGTATCATTCTTAGGAGAAGACATCACCGAAGCATATGACGGTTGGAGGATGTTCTTTGACGGAGCCGCAAATTTCAAAGGAGTGGGCACAGGAGCAGTTTTGGTATCAAAAATGGGTCAGCATTATCCGGTATCTGCTAAATTCAGATTTCCCTGCACCAACAACATGGCGGAATATGAAGCCTACATACCGGGGCTCAATATGGCAATCGACATGAACATTCAAGAGTGCTGGTAATCGGTGATTCAGATTTGCTTGTGCACCAGGTACAAGGAGAGTGGGCCATCATGAATTCCAAGATATTGCCATATATGCACCATGTGCAGGAATTGAGAAAGAGGTTTACAAAGATAGAATTCTGACATGTGCCCAGAATTCAGAACGAGTTTGCCGACACATTGGCCACTTTGTCATCCATGATACAACATCCAGATCAGAACTACATTGATCTCATTCCGGTGAGGATCCATAATCAGCCGGTGTATTGTGCTCATGTCGAGGAAGAAGCGGATGGAAAGCCTTGGTTCCACGACATCAAAGAATACTTATCAAAAGGAGAATACCCGGAGCATGCAAGTCAAACTCAGAAACGCACACTCCGAAGACTGTCGAATCACTTCTTTCACGGCGGAGGGAACTTATACAGAAGAACTCCTGATTTGGGTCTACTAAAATGTGTTGACGCAAAGGAAGCTTCTAAGCTACTTGAGGATGTGCATGCTGGGACATGTGGTCCACACATGAATGGTTTCGTCTTGGCTAAGAAGATACTCAGGGCAGGTTACTTCTGTATGACCATGGAGACGGATTGCATTCAGTATGTCTGCAAATGCTTTCAATGTCAAGTGCATGCCGACATGATAAAAGTGCCGCCAAACAAGCTCAATGCAACAAGCTCACCTTCGCCATTCGCCACCTGGGGAATAGATGTCATTGGTCCGATTGAGCACACTACTTCAAACGGACACAGGTTTATTCTGGTAGCCATTGATTATTTCACAAAATAGGTAGAGGCTGTATCTTACAAAGCCGTAACCAAGAAAGTCGTCGCAGGTTTTGTCAAGGATTTTATCGTCTGCCGATTCGGAGTTCCCGAGTCCATTATTACTGACAATGCCGCCAACCTCAACAGTGATCTGATGAAAGCTATATGTGAAGCTTTCAAAATCAAGCACAAGAATTCCACAGCCTATAGACCTCAGATGAATGGAGCCGTAGAAGCCGCCAACAAAAATATCAAGAAGATACTAAGGAAAATGGTAGAGAACCGCAAACAAGGGCATGAGAAGTTACCCTTTGCCTTGTTGGGGTACCGTACTACGGTTCGCACATCAACCGGGGCAACTCCCTACATGTTGGTTTATGGTACCGAGGCTGTCATCCCAGCCGAGGTGGAGATTCCTTCTTTAAGAGTCATACAGGAAGCTGAACTCAGCGATGCAGAGTGGATAAGGAGTTGCTATGAACAATTGTCCCTTATCGATGGGAAGAGGATGAATGCAGTATGTCACGGCCAACTTTATCAGAACAGAATGTCTAGAGCTTTCAACAAAAGAGTCAAACCAAGTCAGTTCGCACCAGGGCAGCTGGTATTGAAGAAAATCTTCCCGCATCAAGATGAAGCCAAAGGGAAGTTCTCTCCCAACTGGCAAGGTCCGTACATGGTTCATAGGGTGCTAACAGGAGGAGCACTCATACTTGCAGAAATGGATGGAGAAATCTGGCCACTGATCAATTCGGATGCGGTCAAGAGATACTATGCTTAGATTGTTTTACATTTCTTCATCTAATGTAATTGAACTACGCTTGACCTGATTCCCGTTTAAGAGG
>NW_017677562.1:0-29269 GCF_001879085.1 Nicotiana attenuata
ACCTGAGCTGGGCCCACCGGAACTGTCTGAGCTGGGGCCGGAACCTCCTCGTCAAGGCCAACCTGAGGGTCCGCCACTGGTGTTGCTGCTGGTGGCTGGGCCCTGCCCCTACCTCGGCCCCTAGCACGGCCACGTCCACTGCCCCTAGTAGGAGCTGCCTGGGGCTCGGACTGCTGATCGGAGGATGAGAAAGCGCGTGTTCTCGCCATCTGCGAAAGAACAGAGTGGAAATTCAATCAGCATTTAAGAAACCAAATCGCACGACAAGAAAGAACAAATGAGAGATTTTTCCTAACTCAATAGACTCTGGGGAACAAGTACAGACGTCTCCGTACCTACCCCTCAGACTCTACTAAGTTTGTCCGTGAGTTGTGAGACCTATGTAACCTAGTGCTCTGATACCAACTTGTCACGACCCGGATTTTCCCACCATCAGAGTCGTGATGGCGCCTACTCGTGGTAGCTAGGCAAGCCAACTTATTTACCTTCCCATCACTAAGCAATTATTTTTTAACAGGTTATAGCATCAATGTAGAACATGAAATTTAATAATAATAATAGCGGAAGTCTAATTCATAAGTCTGAATCAAAATGCGGAATAGTCAACAATAGCCTCTACACAAGATTTGGTGTCACATTACTCACGAACCACTAAGAATAAACTAAATACAAAGGTCTGAAAGAAATATAACAGCTGTCTGTCTCGAAGACAATGAGGCAACAGTCAAAAGGAAAATATAAAGAAGAGACGCCGGGCCTACGGACGCCTGCAAGGCTACCTCAGTCTCGTGAATAGGAAAGTCTTCTCCCGAACTACTGCTGCTGCTCCTCAAAATCTGTACCTGTGCAAAAATGCACAGAAGTGTAGCATTAGCACAACTGACCCCATGTGCTGGTAAGTGTCTAGCCTAACCCCGGCGAAGTAGTGACGAGGCTAGACTGGACATCACATAAACCTGTGCAGTTATAAATCTACAGCGGAAATCGAATACCAAGTAATTAACAGCAATCCAGAGTAACAACTAAAACAGCTTAGGTTCCCAATGAACAAGGAATCAATACTCAAATACCAACACATAGCCTCAATAGCTGTTGCGGCGTGCAACCCGCTCCATAATTACTATTGTTGCGGCGTGCAACCCGCTCCACAAATACCACTATTGCGGCGTGCAAACCGACCCATATCATTTATCATGTATCATTGTTGCGGCGCGCAACCCGATCCTCACCTTTTACTGTTGCGGCGTGCAACCCGATCCTCAATATCATTGTTGCGGCGTGCAACCCGACCCTCACATATTAATTTTGCGGCGTGCAACCCGATCCTCAATATCATTGTTGCGGCGTAAAAACCGACCCTCAATATCATTTAATAGTCCGACTCGCCAAACAACAGTCACAATTAAGGGGCATAAAAATAAGTAAACATTTGACAAATATCCCGGCAATGGAAAGAATCCAACAAGTTCAACCAGACGTCCCGGCAAGGGAATAATCAACAACGTTTTCTCTTTCTTACTTTTCTTATCTCACGATATCACTGAAGCCCAAGCTCCAAGAAATTTCTTATCTCATATTCCGTCACAAACAACAATATAACGACTTCCCAGTAAGGGAACAAAACATCATCTCAAATATTCTGGCAAGGGGATTACTATAACCACAATAGTTCCAACATCTAACCACCACATTAGTTCCAACATCTAACTACCACAGCTATAACCAACCTATTACCACACTTGACCACCTCAGCTATATCTAACCGACTACCACACCCAACCAACCCATCTATAACTATAGTCATCATATGACACAAGGAAACATTAACCTAAGCGACCCTAGTATCCGTTAAGAACACAATGCAGAGGAATCACAAACCAACAATAGCCCACCAAGAGGGCAACATAATAATCTCTCCTCTTTCTCGCTTTTACTTCACAATTCTTTTTCACAACTCGAGCAGATGCTCCAGAGGTTCGATTATCACTTATACTTTCGCAATTCGTTCTACAACTGGAGCCGACGCTCCTCAATGAATCAAGTAATTTCATATACTTTCAATATTCGTATCACAGTTCGAGCCAATGCTCCTAGGAATCAAATTATCATATCACCATTCACATGTTATTCACAATATATGGAAATACTCCAATAAACATGAAATTCACAATAAGTTCATGATAATCACATTATAAGGACTCACGGACATGCTAGACACCAATGTATAGATACTCGTCACCATGCCTATACATCGTACTCGATCACATAGCAGTTAGCAACAAGACTCAACTCCTATTCCCTCAAGCTAGGGTTAAACCAAACACTTACCTCAAAGCTTGAAATCCACTTAATCCTCAACTATTGCTTTACCTCGCGGTTCCACCTCCAATTCGCTCGAATCTAATCACACATTGCTCAATTACTTTAATAAACATTATATGAATCAATTTGAATGCATAAAAAATGAGTTTCCCAAGTTTTTCTCCCAAAAATTCCAAAATCGCCCCCGGGCCCATGTGGTCAAAACTCGAGGTTCGAACCAAAATCCGGTTACCCATTCTCCCACGAGTTCAAATATATAATTTGTTTTGAAATCGAACCTTAAATCGAGGTCCAACTTCCCAATTTATGGAAAACCTAGGTTCCACCCAAAAACCCCAATTTCACCCATGAAAATCCTTGATTTCAAGTGGAAAACATGTTTAATGATGTTAAATATTGAAAGAATTGAGTAAAAATCAACTTACAAGTGATTTGGGATGAAGTTTGCTCTTAAAGATTCGCCTATGGTGTTTGGGTTTTGAAAGAATGATGAAAAGTGGTGAAAATTCGAATAAGTATAAAATTTGCTGGGCCTCGGATATGGGAAATGCGAACAGAGGTTCGCATTTGCGAACAAAATAGGCGTGGGAATTGCGAACATTTTAGTTCGCGTTTGCGAACTTGGGTCTGGAGGCCAGGTTTCGCATTTGCAAAAATTCGATCGCATTTGCGATCAGTGACCTCTCGCATTTGCGAGCAAAATCCTCGCATTTGCGACCTGTGCGTAATTTCCCAGACCTCGCAATTGCGACTCGAAGCTCGCATTTGCAAGCTCGCAATTGCGAGTCTCCCTTTCGCATTTGCGAAAACCACAGAAGCCAGCATACCAGATTTTCAAAAAATGAGAAATGCAATCCGATGCCTATCCAAAACTCACCCGAGCCCTCGGGGCTCCAAACCAAACATGCACACAACCTTGAAAATATCCTACGGACTTGCACGTGCGATCAAATCGCCAAAATAACATCATTTACATAGAATCAAGCCTCAAGGCACATGATTTTCCTTCTAAACTTCATAACCTTTCAAGCTTTGAACTCATAGTCCGAAACACGTCAAACGACGTCCGATTTCGGCCAAACTTTACATAAAGCGCTTAACACATATTTAAGACTTGTACCGGGCGTCGGAACAAAAATACGAGCCCGATACCATAGTCTTTTAATCAATTTTCATTTCCATTTTCCTTAATAATTTCAGAAAAATAATTTCACGGAAAAATTCATATCTCGGGCTCTAGACTTCGGAATTCGATTCCGGGCACATGCCCGAGTCCCATATTTTTCTACGGACCTTCCGGGACCGTCCAATCTCGGGTCCGGGTCCGTTTACCAAAAATGTTGACCAAAATCAACTATACTCATATTAATATCAAAATTCTTCAAATTTTTCACGAAATTCACATATTTCAACATAACAGCTTTCCGGCTACGCGCCCGGACTGCGCACGCAAATCGAGGAAAGTAAAAAAAAAGGTTTTTAAGGCCCCGAAAGCACGGAATGGATGAGAAAATAGGTGATGACCCTTTGGGTCGTCACAGCCCCCTTGACATTTCCTGTGCCAGTTTTCTGTGACAGTCAAGCAGCACTGCATATAGCCAGGAATCCTGTGTTCCATGAGCCCACAAAGCATATATAAGTAGATTTCCATTTTGTGAGAGATCAAGTACACGAGGGGCTCATCACACTGCACCATATTTCCACAAATGAACAGCTGGCTGATATATTCACTAAGCCTCTCACAGGGGTGAAACACTGCAATTTACTTAGCAAGTTGGCTGTGAGTTCCTCCCTTCCAACTTGAGGGGGGGGGGGGGGGGAATTGACACACGTGTGTATTTATTAGTTATACAAGCGAGTTGGTAGTTATTTGCAGCTGTAGGTGTATGTAATGGTAGGTGTATGTAGTATAAATAGGGGTAGATATTTTTCTCTACTGTATAGTATTCATTTTGTCCTGTATCAATTTACTTTTTGAGCTAAGTTCATTTTCTAGTGAAATAGAAAAGAAGCTTCCAGAAGTCTCTCGTCTATGGCTGCTCTTGTTCGCCATTAGAGCTCACTCGAGGTGAGCTCATCTTCTTCATTTCCTCAGCTAATTTGTCAACTGCCTTCTTAATCCTTCTTGTTTTTTGAAAAGTTTTAATTTATGCTAGATCATTTACACTATCCAAGCCATTAAATGTAATTCGAAATTGTAAATTGGGTCAATTAGAGTGTGCCCAAATTGATCAACGAATGATTCAACGCATTTCGTCCAAATTTGGACAGGGTACAATTATGTGGACTAACTTGATCTCCCTTTGGCTTGACATACATATTTTAGAAAGCTTTTTGGAATATGAATTAGAAAATTGTTTTTAAAGGTGCATATTTGCATGAGAAATATATTTTATGAAAAACGTTTTTATCATATCAAACAAACCTTAGTTCTACATTGTCTAGCTCCAAAAAATCAGTTTTTTCTTCTTCTTTTAAATTAATCAATCAGATGTTTCTAATCAGATTATTGTAATCTATTACTTGGAACCCACCTTAAAATTTATAGTGAATTACGTTCATTTTCATTAAATAGAAGACATTTAATTGCAAAATATTTCAAATTAATATCGTAAAAATTCACGTTTACTATATCTATACAAATATTGCATGCCTGAAAAGGAAGACTCACCGCGAATTTAAATGAATACCAAGAGGAAATTGCATACGATCAAAATCAGAGGCCTCCGATTTATAGGTTCGAAGGTTCATCCTGGGCCCAAGTCCGGGCAAGGTCGAGTTCGAGCCCGGTGGATCAGATTTGAGTTCGAAGACAGAGTGCAATGCTCAAGAGATAGGAGTACGAGGAGTACCAGGGCTGAGTATGCTCGACCCCGAAATAGTACCGTTATGGATTTACAACAGAATGAGCTAGATTCCCTCCATGTCCCCAAAATCATGGCGCAAATCCCGGAATAGGATCGTACAATTCCGTACTAGGCGATTAGACAACTGTACAAAAAATATTCCTTACTGTAAATAGAAATATACCTTATTTAGGGTTTCCTGATGATAGGCTATAATTACGTATTTTAGTCGATTATTACATTCCAATTTACTGCACTTTAATTGAGTTTGCACTTTAATCGCTAGTGTTTTGCACTAATTGTGTATTTTATGTTTTATAGGAGTGATTCCGAGCTATGTAGAGATTATGGAATGAATTCAAGTGATTTAGAGCTTTGAAGCCTGAGTAAAATCCCAAGGAATTAAGCCGGGATCGTGTTCGGGGATCAACGGATGATAGTTAAGAACGAACGACGAATCGAGTAGACATATTGCGCACTGTCTAGTAAAATACATATAACATTTCGCTCACAATATCATTTGGGCTCCGCAATATATGGTTGGAAAGCTTACTCAAAGTGCTACAACTTTCATCTTTTACATTTTTCAAAATTTCAAGCGGAACAGGGTGCAAAATGCGGCCGAAACCGCGACTTCGGACCTGGACGCGGACTGAGGCAGCGCACTGGGAAAATACCGCGCCCGGACCGCGACCGCGAGCATTCAGACCTGAAAAATTGTCTTTTTTTTTCTAGGAGAAGGTATAATTGTTTGGGCCCGGCCCTAATTGGTATATATACATGGAAAAATGGTATTTTTAGGAGGTTGGACATACTTTTGACATAATTTAGACCTAAGGAGGCTAAGGAGACCGGAGATTCGACCTAAGGAGGCAAGAACACACTGGGAGCAAGGCGGAGAATTCTTCCACAAGTTTTTCACTTCCTTCTTCCTATTTCCTTTATTGGTTATGAATTCTAGTATTGTATTTTTGGATAATATTATGAATAGCTAATTTGTTATCTAGAGTTTTGATAGAACCTTTTGTAGGATGAATTCTTGTTATATTTTTATATAATTAAGTCGTTGTACTTCTCTACTTGTTCAACTACGTGTTTGTTGTTGTTGATTGAATGGCCATCAATTGACCGTGTCTATTTAGTGTGTACTTCTCGAGAGAGAGTACATATTTAGGTAGTTGCTGAACAACGTCACTCCTAACGTATGTGAGAAATCAATACATTGGGTTTAAAGGTAGGTTTAGAAATAACAAAGCCTTGACGTGGTCATAGTGAGCGGTTAGATGAAGCCAACTAGCGTAGTTCGAGAGAATATGTCTAGTAAATTGTTGTAGTTGCTCGACAGAGAATTACGACACCTAAAGTGCTCACGATCAGTAGAGAATACATTGGCAAAATTGTAGGGAACATAGCTAGAAGGATTCCGAGAATTGGGGAAATCATAACTCTAGACCTCCTTAATTTAGTCTCCAACCCTTTGTCTCGTTAGTTGATAATTTTACCGCTTTCTAGTATTTTCTAGTTAATTAGTTAGAAATATAAATCTCAATCTTTATAATTTAGAAAATTGTTCAAACTTGTCATTTTAGTGATATTAAACAGATATAGCTAAGCTTTAGTTCTCTGTGGGATTCGACTCCGGACTTTTAGACTGGATTATATTTGCAGCGACCGCTTATCCTTTTTAGGACTAGAGTTAGGCGTGATCAAATTTTGGTGCTGTTGCCGGGGAACTAACGGTGTAGTTGTAGCTGTATATATTGCTAGGGTTCAAGTTAAACTTTTTTTTATTTTTTTTTGTATTTTTTTATAACTGTTGATTTGAGAAACATGATATCTTGGAATTATGGGAATTTAGGTGTAGATAATTCTACTATTGATCTCCATACATATTGTGAAGGAAACCACCCGTGGCAAAATTTTCAAAACGTTCCTGAGAGCGAGTTATGTGCACCAACTCAATTTTATTTGTGGAATGTGTGTGCGATGTGTGTGGTGGTAAAAATGGTCACTTTTATGGTTGTGCTTATATTTCTTATCTTCCCCCAACCTCTTACTATGATGGTTCTACCTTTTCTTGTGAAGTTAACAGGAACAAAGAACCTGGGGATGCAGACCTGAAGGAGATCAATGATATGTTAAAGTGCCTTCTGAAATAAAATAATGAAAAACAATTGCAGATAGAAAGGCAAGAGGCAACTATTCGCAAGTTGGAGGCTCAATTGAGTCAAGTGGTTGGAGCTTTTAATGCTCAACAAGCCAATATTGAGAATAGTAGCCAAGAAGAGCATGAATTTGAGGTGTTAATTGGGGAGGTCAGAGTAGAACATCAACAACCTAGCGAACTACAATTTGAGGATGTCAATGTTGAATAAGTGAGACTAGAGCCAGCCAAGAAATTTGAAGATATATATTTTGTTGACTCTAGTATCATTGATGTTGAGGATATTGAAAGTCCTGAAGTTCATGTGTTTGAGCGCATTGGCCCACACTCCAAGCATTTTTCCACATTATGTTTGGATGATGATATGGAAATAGAGTCATCCGAACCAATTGAAGAGTCAAGGAATGAGGAAAAAGGTGCATATATTCTGAATTTTTTTTTGCCAGAAAGTCAGGATTACATACCTCATACAAAGGACAAGGAGTGCAGAATACTACATTATTTCCTTGGGCCAGTTAGATTCGTTCCACCGTCCCATGACCATAATCATAAGCTTGAATCAAAACTTGGGGTTCAATTCATAAGCTCGAGGTGGAGACAAAAAGTGATTCACGTCGTGCCACGACGTTAAATCAAGCGCTTATTGGGAGGCAACCCAACTTTATTTTTTATTTATTTTTAATTTAGTTTATTTTTTTTATTATTGTATTATTCTTGTAGTGTTAATTTTTGATTTTTAGGAGCATGGAACGCAAAGACATTGGAAGGATGCAACAGCAAACCAGATGGTTGGAACTAAGTGTGAGGTACTCGCACGAAGGACCAGGCCTGGGAGAAGTCTGAGTACCCCATGAGATGCTAGTACTTCGGCCTTTGGCCTACCAGGGAGTTCCTTTTACCCTCTTGTATGTATGGATGTGCATTGGGGATAATGCATAATTTAAAGTGTGGGGTGTTGATACCCAATTTTTCCCTATGATATTTTTGAAATATATATATACCTTTAAAACTATGCACTAGCATCAATTGGCATTTGTAACGACCCGGCCGGTCTTTTTTAAAATTTACGCCCCGATCCCCTATTAACTGCTTTCTCCCGTATTTATTTATGCTATTTTGAATTGCCGGGATGTTCGGTTTAGAGTTTTGGAGAGTTTTGGGACACTTAGTCCCTAAATGAGAGCTTAAGTGTTGAAAATTTGACCGTAGTCGGAACAATGTGAAGACAGCCTCAGAATGGAATTCCGATGGTTCCGTTAGCTCCGTTGGGTGATTTCGAGCTCAGGGGCGTGATCAGATTGTGTTTTGGAGGTCCATAGCTAATTTAGGCTTGAAATGCTGAAAGTTGGATTTTTGAAGTTTCCAGTTCGATAGTGAGATTTTGATCCGAGGGTTGGAATGGAATTCCAGAAGTTGGAGTAGCTCCGTAGTGTTGAATGTGATGTGTGTGCAAAATTTCAGGTCATTCGACGAGGTTTGGTACACTTTTTGATAGAAAGCGTAAATTTTGAGTTTTTGAAGTTCTTAGGCTTGAATCCGATGTTAAATTGGTGTTTCGATGTTGTTTTGGGTGTTTTAAGGATTGGTATAAGTCTGGACAGTAGTATTAGATTTGTTTGTGCTTTTGGTTGAGGTCCCGGGGGCCTCGGGATGGTTTCGGAAGGTTGCCGGAAGATTTGGGAGTTGGTTTGTTTAGCTCCAGCTGCTGAACTTCTATCATAACCGCACCTACGGATTGGGAACCGCAGGTGCGTGATCGCAGAAGCGCTTGGGGTGACGCAGATGCGGCGAAGTGCGTGGGAGCTAGTTTCCGCAGGTGCGGTGGTATGGGCGCACCTGCAAGATCGCAGGTGCGGTCGAAGAAGAGCAGATGCGGCCCAGTGCTTTTAGTGAAATGTCGCAGATACGACCTTGTCCTCGCAGATACGGGACCGCAGAAGCGGAATAACTGGGCAGAAAAGGGGCAGAATCGAGGGTTTTGTTCAAAACTTGGAAAAATCATTTTGGAGCTCGGGGTAGGGCGATTTCGTGAGGTTTTTGAAGAGAAAATCATTGGGTAACGATTCCTTGTTCCTTTCTAGTTATATTCCATTAATCTTATCTTAGTTTTATCATTTAAATTCGGATTTGGAGATAAAAATTGAGAAAAATGGGAAGAAGGTTCTTAGACCTAGAATTCGAATTTTGATGGGGAATTTGACCTTAGATTTCGATAATTTTGGTATGCATGAACTCGTGAGAGTATGAGGATTCTAAAAATATAAATTTTACCCGATTCCGAGACGTGGGCCCGAGGGGCATTTTGGTCATTTCACCTAATTTCGCGTATTAGCTTAGAATTTATTTGTAGAATTAGTTACTTGAAGTATTATTTACGTTATGCAATTGAATTGAATAGATTTGGGCCATTCGGAGTCGAATACTCGTGGCAAGAACGTGGTTTCGGGTTGATCCTGAGCTAGCTCGAGGTAAGTGGCTTGCCTAACCTTGTGTGGGGGACCTTCCCCTTAGGATTGGTATATTTGTTAATTGAAATTCCTTGTACGTAAGGTGACGAGTGCGTACTTGTTCTAATTGTTTAAAAATCCGGTTTCCTTTAAGTACTTAGAATTGTGTTTTCCGTTCCTGTTTACATTACTTGCAAGTTAAGCCTGTTGTTAGCTTAGGGAAGCATGTCTAATTGATTTAACTGCTTATTTGTTCTACTGACCTACTTGAATTATGTGCAGCATGCTAGGTTAAGAATACCTGCTTTACCTTGGTGTGAAATTTGATTGAATTGAGTTTCTCGTTGCTGCTGTGTATTTACTTTGGGACTATGGGACGGTATCCCAGGAGATCTCCTGTGTATTTACTTTGGGACTATGGGACGGTATCCCGGGAGATCCCCTGCATGTTTACTTTGGGACTACGGATTTGAATTTCGGGAGATCCCCCTGCACTTTTACATTGGAACTACGGGATCACACTCGGTAGATTTCCCCCAGTGTTGAGTATTTTTATTTGGGACTACGGATGTGGTATTCCGGTAGATCCCCGCGCATTGATGAGTTGGACTACGGGACTGCACCCGGGAGATCCACTGGATAATTATATTTGGGGACTACAGGACAGTATCCTGGGAGATCCCCCTACTGTTACTTCTGCGTTGAGCTGTATTTGTTTACCGTGATTACTTGTTTCTGTTCAGTTGTCGTTATCCTTTATATCCTGTGTTACTCTTACTGTTGTACTCATTTATACTGCTCTGTTATACACTGCGGACTTTATATTTTATTTAATCTCAGTAGGGCCCTGACCTTCCTCGTCACTACCCGACCGAGGTTAGGCTTGGCACTTACTGAGTACCGCTGTGGTGTACTCATGCCCTTCCTGCGCATGTTTTTCATGTGCAGATCCAGGTACCTCTACACAGACTTAACATCCTTGAGGCGAGGCGATCTTTCGGAGACTTCGAGGTATATCTGCCGCGTTCGCAGACTGAGGAGTCTCCCTCCATTCTCTCTTGTAGTTACAGCCCTTCTGTATTTACTTTGTTTTAGACATTCTGGAGTTAGGGCACTATGTATCATGAGATTCCGGATTTTGGGAAAAGTATTAGTATTCGAAAATTGATATGGTGTATGCCGAGTGGCACTATTAAACACTATTTTATTCACTATTTTTGGTTTTACTTGTTTTTCTTCCGCAAAATGGTCTTTTTCCCCCCGCATTATTAGGCTTACCTAGTCGTAGGGACTAAGTGCCGTCATGATGGTTCACGGAGGGCGAACCGGGGTCGTGACAACATTTTTCCATAATTTTTACATTTTTAAAATTAATTTATCTCAGTATTTTATTCATATAAATAATTACAAAATTGCATCACAAATGTTTTAAAATATTTCTTGATTTAATCTTACTATTTATGGTCCTATTAAGTCCAAATTATTCCATAAATAGCCAATTTGGCACCTTTTGGTTATAATTGCAATAACTTTGCAGTTATAGCCCATGCATATAATTTCGTATCATTTTTACCAGAAATTAATCCTTTATATTTTTTAATGCTAAATAACTATTTTTAAAACATTTCTATGCATGAAATTCATTTTTTACAATTAGCAATTATTTTACAAATTATTTTAACTAATTTATTTGGGTATTTAACAACTAGCCATTTTATTATTTCAATTACAGCCTATGTAACCAGCCCAAAGACCTAACCAAACTAGCCCAATACCCCCAGGCCCAAACCCCTACCTAACCCGACCCAATTCTTTCTAAATCCTGGCCGTTGATCAATTTTGATCAAAGGCACGGATTAAACCATGCCTTGATTAACCTAAGTAACCCCTTCCCCAAACCTTTCTAACCTAATTCATTCCCACCTTACACCGCCGTCACCTAATCCTCTCTGCTCTCAACGCTCTCAACCTTAACGCTTATCTCCAAACGCCTTGACTGATCTATGGCTATCTCCGGTGGCTTCTCGCCACCTCCCAGGCCTCCAATGGCCTCTCTCATGTTAACCTTGCCATCTCCAGGGCCCTCAAGGGACCAGGGCTAGTCGACTTGCATCTATGGTTCCTCTCTCTCCTGTTTCAGGCCATTTCTGTGTGATTTTGAGTGGGATCGTCCTATATTAACTACGATCTATGATTTTCTAAACAGGTTTCTTCATCTCTGTATGGTTCTCCTCGAAACCCTAATTTCTTTTCTAGACCTCTTAGATCTGTACAGATCTAAGATGATATGGGTTTGTTTCATGTGAGTTTTACAACAGCGTTTAGATTCTTTGCAAGACTCGTATGATTTTCAAGTGATTTTTATCTTTTTCCTAAAACTAGGGTTACCGGAATTTCTTTTTAAAAATTGTTTGATGATTTTATGTGTTTAATCTTCTGCTTCTCACATATTTTGACTGATTTTATGAGTCTGCTACAACCTTAGCCCGTTTGTACTGAAAACCCTAATTTCTGGAGTTCTTCGTTTGGTTTCTGGATATTGGTACATTTGATTGTGTTCTTGCTTTGGTTCTTGTGATTTCTCGTGATTTTCTTATCCTAATATGCTTCTACTGAATTGCTTAGTTCAACGCTTTCACTGATTCTATATGCTTGATCTTTCTCATTGAATCAGTGTCGTTTAACTATGTATTTTGTTAAAGCTATGTGAAATCCTGACTATTCATGTTCTACATTATTTTATATGCTAAGCATACTGCCTCTTTCATGACTTTCTGAACCCTTGATTACTATGAATCCCTTATTTCCTGGTTTAATTTGAACACTTTCCATTTAACTCTTGATTCTTACCTCTCTATTTGATTTGACTGGATTGCTTGCCTTAATTAATTCTTCCCTGCCTTGTTTGTATTCCGCTGATTATTACTGATTTGTTTCCTTAATTAAACTGTTGTTCATTTACCCCTAATTACCTATTCTATGCCTAAATTTTACTTGATTCTTTTCCTTAAATACTTAGCATGTTTTATCGTTGATTTAACTGTCCCTTGATTAAGGGAAAGACTTTGCTGATTTACGTGTGACTTCCCTGATTTACTACGTAATTGATCTCTTACCTTATTCGTCCAGCTTTTGATTTCTATATAAACCCCTCTCTCACTCTAACTTCAAAACACACACGAACACTAGTTCAAAAACTCTCTCTTATACTTAAAGCTTTTTGCTCTTTTCTGTCACTTGCTACTTCCATTGAACTAGTCGGCTGTAAGCCAAGGCTAGTTATTGCACTACACTGCTCTATACTTTGTGTCTTCTCTCCTTAACTGGTATGTCTCTAATTAAGTTTTGAGAACCAAACTCTATGTGTTTTATCCCTGCACTAGTTCATCAATTGTTATTTCAACTTGTATTCCTGTTTATTTCTTTGTTCAGCATGTCTAAAACTTTGTCCTGTTCAATGCATGTTTTACACTCTGCACTCCTTCCTGTTTACTTCTTGACTTAGAATGTCTAAACTATATGTTTAATCCTATTCAAGATAGGCCAACTTTTATCTATGTTCTGACTATTTACTGGGCCTTTAAGATCCAAAGTGTTGCATGTAGTTTGTGACTATATGTTTCCCCTTTCCCTATCCCTGTACCCTAAGGTGATTCTTATGTGCCACAATCCCTTTACCCCCATGTGGAGTCTGTTTGTTAAGTGTTCTGAATGACTATTATTACCAAGTGATTGTCTGCTGCTTGATACTCTTCTCAAATTGTCTTTTACCATTAAGTTATTTCTTGTTCCTGAAAACTTTTTTACTACTGAAGTCATCTTTGTACTATTTTCAAAACAAAACTATGTCAAGCACTTTCACCTTGTTCTTAGAATATTAGGTTCTGCCCTTCTGGCATGCGTACTGCCTTGAGATCCTGAAGATCTCTCTGAACTCTGGCATGTCAGAGCTGGCCTTTCCACACGACACTTAATCAGTTATTGTTTGAGGAAAAGGTCTAGGTGTGAACACTGCCCGGGATCCTTGAGGTCCTTAGGGAACTCTGACACACTTAGACATAATACTGTCTATGGAACTTTGGAATTTGAGGCTATTGGAGGCTTGGGAAGTCATTTGGGCCTACTTCAGGCTCCCTATAGTTAACCTCTTCTTTTTCTTTATTTGTTATGTAATTTATTCAACTGGTCTGTAATAATTGTTTGTAAACAACATTGGGGTGATTAGTTAAAAGGGCTGGGTAGTTACATATCTGTTGTGTAACTCGGGTAGATACCATGCCTATAGGATTGTGTTAGTGCATTTGCTATGTTTTGCTTTATTTCCACAATATTAGAAACCATGCCTATAGGATCTAAATGGCTCTAATAATAGAAATCATGCTTATAGGGTTAAAATTAACTTTACAATTAGATATCATGCCTATAGAGTGTAAAGTGATTGAGTTCAGTTTCTGTTACAACATGTATTTACATTCGTCTCACTAGAAATCATGCCTATAAGTTCGAAAATCAGTTCTTAGCAATTAGATATTATGCCTATAGGAATTAAAATCCGTTGTAGTAGAAATCCTACCTATAGAACTTAAATTCAGTCTTGTTAAACAAATCAGTTTATTTCATGTTAGTTCATTCTGAATTGGTTTAGTCAACTGTCCGTTTCTTTAAATGAGTTTTCAAGCACTACCTTAATTTACTACCGCTAGAAAGCATGTCTATAAGATCTCAAGTGTCTGTTTAAAACTGTTCACTGTTTTACTGCATCAATGTAGATATCATGTTCTTAGGACATCACTGTTCTGCGCTTAGGCAAGCCTCTAGGGCGATTTAAATTCTGCAACTGTAAAACCACGTTCTGTTATCTCTGATTGCTCATATTCAACGGGTCTAAAATCAGTAGGCAAGCTAAATAGGATTCATACACCTTCGTCCTAATTCAATATTGTATAATCCCTGCTCACCTAGATATCATGTTCTAGGATTTTCTCTTAAATACTTGACTGTTGTTTGAAGACGTGCATTTACTTGTTATATTCGTGGAGGTAACCGTGAGGTTGTAATTTGTTCTCTTTAAATGCAGTCCTAATTGTTCTTGATTGATGCCTAGACTTGTATCCCTTAAAACCTTAGGAAGGTCTAGAACTGTCCAAAGTAGAGGCCTTAAAATACCTCTAGGGCCAAAAGGAAGGGACGGGTAATGCACGCATAGGACATTCTCAAGGTTGCTAGAACACCTTAGGCTATGACCAAGGGGAGGGAATTGGGTAGTAGGTATATGATGACTACGCGCTAATGTCATGTGTAGCCCCTCATTGATGAGTGTTTACCGGGCATTGTGTGGGGTGATCATGTAGGCTAACCAACCTAGGACCCCTCTTTCCCAATTCCCGATGTTTAAACTTTGCTTTTTCCCTATACATGCAATTTGTTCAAGTCTTTCCTTTGTCTATTTACTTGAGTCAGACAATGTCCAAAGCATACCCTTATTTGCAATTATGTATTTACATTATTTATTCATCAAAAGGACTAATTCATAAGTATAAGTTCGGTCGGGACCCACCGTTGTAGACCAAGAGGGGTGCCTAACACCTTCCCCTTAAGGTTATTTCGAGCCCTTACCCTAAATCTCTGGTAATGCAAACTAGTATATGAGTTAATTGCTCAAGGTGCCCTAACGCACCATAATCCGCTAGGTGGCGACTCTTCAAAACCCAAATTCCCAAAAGAAAACGAGTTATTCCCCCATGAATGTCGAAACCCGGACTTCTCCCCGCGAGGAGGGAAAAAAAGGGGGCGCAACAGCATGGCGACTCTTCTGGGGATATTTTAGGCTCTTACCATAATGAACTTATCTTTGCGAATAGTCCAAGCATGCTTTATCCCGTACCCTTTCCCTTTATTTGAATCTAACTGTCTATTTTTAAAGCATTTATGATTCTTTTATTCATGAAACTGACTTGTCTCTTTGTTTTCTTTCTGTAACTGTCTTTCAATTATTTAAATACTGCATTTATTATTTTCTTACGTGCAAATACTTGAAAACATGCTATTTATTATTGCATATACTCCGCATCATATTCCACTCGTGCGTATCAAATCCTATAGCAACGCTTGATGAGTGGTTGCGCTCTTCCTATTTATTACCCTTAAATTCGGAAAGGCTTATTTACGGAAAACTAGTCGATCAACGGTGCAGTCGACGGTTTCGTGCCTTTCCCCCTCAAGTTGTCCGCTTGAGGGTACCGGTCTAAACTCCCATAGTAACCTTACTCTGGTCGAAATTGTGCATGCATCATGTTCAAACCTAGTCGGATTAATATGTTGTCCGCATAATAATCCTTTAAGACAAGCCTTATCCAAAAGTCCATTGGGGTTTTCGTAATCCCAACGGACACAACCACGTTCTGTGCATTAATTTGGAGAACTAAATGCCAATATGGTAATCATGAATGTATAAATAGTCGAGTTTGGTGGGGGATAAGGGACTAACCTTTTTGTTTTGCAAAAAATGAGGCACGAGGTCCTAGATTTGGTATGGTTAGCATTATCTCACCATTGCTACTAGATTGGTGGGAGGACCTTTCCTCAAGTGACAAGAAACACGTAAGAAAGTACTTGGGCAATCTACCTTCTCTGCTAGACATTGAGCCAAACAAGAGGTTGATCGAGGCTGCCACTTTATTCTGGGATAGTGAAAGGGTTGTATTTCGTTTTGGCAACATAGAAATGACACCACTTCTAGAGGAAATTGGAGGGCTTTCAGGATTGACTTGGGATATCCTCGGGTTATTGGTGCCAGAGAACCGTACTGGTAAAGGGTTCTTAAAGTTGATGGGGTTGAAGAAAAATGCTGACTTGAGATGCCTGAAGGAATCTTACATACCCTTTGAGTATCTGTATGAGAGGTACGGCCATAGCAAGTCCTTCCGTACTTATCACGATGAGATCTCCCTCATTTCTCTGGGCCATATCCACCGTAGAGTGTTCATGTTCATTGTATGCTTCCTGGACCTGATAGTGTTCCCAATGAAAAAGGAAAGAATCCACACTAGGTTGGCTATGGTCGCCACGGCTTTGATGGAAGGGATCAATGGACAGACATACACCATAGTTCCCATGATCATAGCCGATATCTACAGGGCTCTGGAGCGCTGTCAAAGAGGGGTCCAGCATTTCGAGGGTTGTAACTTGTTGCTGCAGTTGTGGTTACTAGAACATCTTCAAAAGGGCCAGTATCGCCAAGAATTTCCGCGAAGGGCTTGGAATGACCATATCGCCTTCCATCACCCTAAGTGGATGACCTACATTCCGGACAAGTTTTCTTAGCCGGAGAGTGCCAAAGAGTGGGTGGATTTTTTTGACAACCTGACTGAGGAGCAAGTGCAATGGATGTTTGAATAGTTCCCGACAGACGAATTTATCATTAGATCTAGGGACGCTCCACACTTGGTGCTGATTAGGTTAAAAGGAATATACCTTTACGTCCCTATCCGAGTTATGAGGCAAGCAGGCAGGAAACAGGCTGTACCAAGGGTTACCAAGATGAGTCATTTCAGAGCAGACTTTCAAGACGACGACGTTCCTTACAAGTGCCAAGCCCAGCGTATGTGGCACTGCAAAATCATTATGGAAAAGAACACCATTGAGCCTGACAGGTATCATGCAGGGTGCAAACCTCTCTACCCACCGTGGTTAGAAGACAATCTAAAAGGAATGGTGATGCCAGGAGTCGGTCGAGGGAATAGAATCATAGACGAAGAAGCTGAAGCTCAAGTCAAGTACAACAGGCTGCGCAAGAGGGTCCACGACTCTGAGAATGAGCACCGGGAAATACATGAGAGGAATGTGAGGTTGATCGAAGAATGGAAAGAAATGGCAGTCACTTCCAATAGGAAGCTGGAATATCTGGAGCGAGGAATAGTGGAACTGAAGAGTAAGGTCATAAAGAGGATTGAGGATTTCCAGAACGCTGAAGGAGCTGAAGGAGGACATCTGGCCAGAGCGTAGTTACTGCTGGGTTTGCGCGAGCTGGGAGACATGTACGATGGATTCAGGAAGATCGAATCTGGGGAAGGTCCTTCTGGGACCAAATAGGCTAGATTTACTTACTTTCCTAAAATGTAATAAGGCCAAGTGCCAGTAGTGACTTATCTTTGTCTATCATCTTAGTGTCATTTTGGGATTCGTCTATTTTTATATTATGAAATGAGGCATTTGTTGGCATCTAAGTTCTCCAGATCTATTTGTCGCCAGGTCTACCTCGGGCACAACGAGGCTCCCAAATTAGGACGTGAATTCACATTCCCGCGATATGTGTTTAAATACTGCAACATTTCAAAACCCTTACTAACTTGTTACCTTTTATTTTTTCCTTATTTTTGATTATTCCCATCCCCTTAGGTTGGTTCACTCATACTGGCATCGTCAACGTATCATACCAAATCTAGAGGCCCTCCACCTCCTCCTCCTCCAAGAAATACAAAAAGCAAAGGAAAAACAAAAATGGATGACTTAAGTGGTATTCGAAAGGAGAAGGTTGAGAACGCAGAAACCTCACACGATCGGAGTACGCCGGCACCAAATGATCTAGTTCTGAGATTGGAACAAAAGATACTGGAGCTACAGGGGGAGCTAGAGCAGGTTCGCAACTTGGAAAACTTATCACTCACCCTGAATGTCGCCGATATCAATCAGCAAAACATAAAGAACCCAGTACCTCCCCAAAACACACCAAACCAACATCCACAAAACCTTCGTGTACCACATCAATACACAGCCCCACCGCAAAATCTCAATCCCATACCAACACTAACTCCACCACAAAACCACCACCAATCAATCCAATACCCACCAACCGCCACTTACCACACTCCCCAAAACACACCACAACCCATCCCCAGACCTCAAAACTCAACCAACGACCATCACTACACCCAAGTCCCTAGCACTCATCAGAACAACCCCATATATGTGGAGACCATACCTCACCCTACTCAGCCAACTTCCTATGCACCGGAATCCTCAGTGAAGGACCAGCTCATTAAAAACATTGCTGAAGAACTCATGAAATTGACGAGCCGGGTTCAGGGTGTCGAAGGTGGCAAAGGGATAGAAGGGTTGAACTATGAAGACTTATGCATACAGCCGGATGTGGAACTGCCGGAGGGGTACAAACCTCCTAAGTTCGAGATGTTCGACGGCACAAGCGATCCTAAAGTCCATCTAAGGACATGTTGCGATAAGCTTGTCGAAGTCGGAAAGGACGAGAAGATCCGGATGAAACTCTTCATGAGGAGTCTTACTGGTGATGCTTTGTCCTGGTACATTATCTAGGATCCCAAGAAATGGATCAATTGGGTAGGTATGGCATCAGATTTCATGGAACGATTCAGGTTCAACACAGAAAATGCACCCGATGTGTTCTACATCCAGAATCCCAAGAAGAAACCCACTGAGAGTTTCCGCGAGTATGCTACCCGCTGGAGGTCGGATGCGGCCAAGGTTAGACCATCTTTGGACGAAGAACAGATGAACAAGTTCTTCGTCAAGACACAAGATCCGCAGTATTACGAAAGGTTGATGGTTATTGAAAACCACAAATTCTCCGATATCATTAAACTTGGGGAAAGAATTGAGGAAGGCATCAAAAGCGGGATGGTAACGAATTTTGAGGCATTGCAGGCCACAAATAAGGCATTGCAATCGGGCAGCATATCAAAGAAGAAAGACGTTGGGGCAATAATGGTGGCTCAGGGACCGAAATCTCCACTTACCTATCGAACACCTCCACCCACATATCAAACACCTTCATCCACATACAAAGCACCACCACCCACATATCCACCATCATTTCCCAGATATTCTAACCAGCCACTGTCTATCATACCTATAGCTCCCAACCATCTCATTTCCAGTCACCTCCAACTCACCAAAATTATCCAAGACCAAGACCCAATTTCGACCGCAAGCCACTCAAACAATACACCGCCATCACTGAACCCATTGACCAGCTATATGAAAGATTGAAAGCCGCAGGTTACGTGATGCCTGTTCCCGGTGTGGCACTAGAGAATCCATCCCAATGGGTCAATCCTAATAAAACTTGTGCATACCATTCCGGTATGAAGGGGCAAACCACTGACGAGTGCGGAGCATTGAAAGACAAGATCCAGACACTAATTGACAACAAAGTTATATAGGCAAAGGAGGCCGCACCCAATTTTCGCAACAACCCTCTCCCTGATCATAGAGGTGGCGGAATACATGTGATAGAGACGAACGAAGAATGGGACCCTGAGGGGTTGATTGGGCTCATTCGGGAAGGTGATGACTTCAAACCCCCAGTCACACTTACCCCTATTGTGGTGCAGACTCAGTCACCAATCGAGGTTGAGGTAGCCACATCAGCTCCATTTGAGGTAGAGGTGGCTCCACCCACGGCCACCCCTATTCCGTTTGAAGTAGAAGTGGTCGCACCGTTCATAGTGACAGTATCAACCACGCCCTCTTTCCACTCAAAAGGATACATTGGGATTATGTTGCCGAAGCTAGACACAAAGGAAAGGCAAATATGGAGGAATCCGATGCCGCACAAGGAATGACCAGGGCCGGGAGAATCTATATCCCTGAGCACCTGGGAGGACCAAGTAAGGATGCCACTGCCAAGCAGCCTGTCATTGAAACAGGGCCAGACGACCTTTGGAGGAAAGTGCAAGCAAAGGGGTATTCTGTCATCGATCATTTAAACAAAACCCCAGCTCATATATCCATCCTATCACTGTTACAAAATTCAGAAGCACACAAAAATGCTTTGATGAAAGTGTTGAGCGAAGCCTATGTGCCCAGTAACATCACCAGCGGAGAGATGTCTAATATGGTGGGACAGGTGTTAGAAAGTCATAAAATCACTTTCCACGAGGATGAGTTGCCACCTGAGGGTCTGAACCACAACAGGGCACTGCACATTACAGTGCGATGTGAAGACTACTTCATTGCCAGGGTCTTGGTTGACGGAGGTTCAAGCCTCAATATTTGTCCGTTGGACACTCTGAAAAGATTGGACAAAGGTTTTCATGAAATACGGATAGTAAGCATGAATGTGAAAGCTTTCGATGGGTCTCAAAGGGCCACGATCGGGGAAATCAACCTGTGTTTGCAGATGGGGCCAACTTGGTTCGACGTCGAGTTTCACGTACTCGACATACCGGCCTCATACAATCTTCTATTAGGCCGACCATGGATCCATGGTGCTGGAGCCGTGCCTTCCACACTACATCAAGCTGTGAAGTTCGAATGGAATCATTAAGAGGTGATCATTCACGGAGATGAAAGTAACCCCATCTACACCAGTCAAACCATCCCGGTCATTGGATATAGAAGAAAGCTAGGAGGGGAAACCTATCACCACATTGAACGGGTCAATGCTGTCGAGAAGGATAAATGGTGGAGCAGTAAGATAGAGAGCATACTGCATGGTCTGAGTATGAACCCGGCAAAGGGTTTGGGAAGAATCTCCAAGGTATCACTAAGCCAATACAGTTGAAGGGTCATGGTACTACCTTTGGGTTTGGATATCAATACACATGGTAAGAGTATAATGATTGGTCGCCTCCATGGCGCGGACCGTACTACCCTCTTGAACAACCAGTGCCACGTCTAGATCAAGCCTTTCACCAGGCTGATACAATATGGGGAACTGCAGAAGAGGAAGCATTAGCTGGGTTGAAGAATCTGTTCTTGGAAGATGATGACATGGACTGCAGTGCAATAATTGAGGAGGAGGAGAAAGAAGGCCTCACTATTTAGATTGTGGAGAGAGGAGCTGTTCTCAGGAACTGGACCGCGACACCATCCCGGACCCGCCGAGTCCCTGGGTAGCTTGGCAGATTTTATTTCTATAGCCACTCTAGGCATTTAAAATTTTCATTAACTTTGTTTTTAAAGACTTGTTTTGTTTCAAAATAAATGCTCAATTCATCGAGCCGTATTAGCCTGGATGTTGTTTAATTTTAATCAAATGCATTTGCTCTTTATTATTCATTACTATTTTCTACACTTTTCTTTCTACAGCATTATTATTACTTTTCCCGATGAACCGGTGACTGTGACATGTAATGAGGCAACGCAATATGAGGATAGTGATTCGGATGAAGAGGACGAGATAACGGAGGAAGTTGTCAGGGAGGTGGAAAACTTTGAGAATAAGCCTAAGTCCAATCTGGACGAAACCGAAGCAGTAAACCTAGGGGATGACGAGACCGTCAAAGAGACTCGTATCAGCATTCACTTGTCGCCAACAGAGAAGGAAGAGTACGTCCATTTCCTAAAAGAATATAAGGACATTTTCGCATGGTCATATGATGACATGACAGGTTTGAGCACGTCCATAGTGGCTCATAAGTTACCTACCAATCCAATGTGCCCTCCGGTGAAGCAGAAACTCAGAAAGTTCAAACCAGACATGAGCCTGAAGATCAAGGAGGAGGTTACCAAGAAGATCAAAGCCAAGGTTCTCAGGGTGGTTGAGTACAAGTTGGTTAGCCAATGTTGTGCCAGTTCCGAAGAAAGGTGGGAAAGTCAGAGTATGTGTTGACTATCGGGATTTAAACAGAGCAAGTCCCAAGGACGATTTTCCACTGCCAAACATACACATCCTGATCTATAATTGTGCCAAGCATGAACTCCAATCTTTTGTAGATTGCTTCGCGGGTTATCACCAGATTTGGATGGACGAAGAGGACGTAGAGAAAACAGCCTTTATTACCCTGGGGCGTATACTGCTACAAAGATGATGCCATTTGGTCTAAAGAATAACGGGGCTACCTACATGAGAGCCATGACAACCATCTTCCATGATATGATACATAAGGAGATAGAGGTATATGTGGACGACGTCATCATCAAATCCAAGAGGGCCGCAGGCCACATAGCAGACTTGAGAAAGTTCTTCAATAGACTAAGGAGGTACAATTTGAAACTGAACCCCGCCAAATGTGCATTCGGGGTTCCCGCAGGAAAGTTATTGGGATTCATCGTCAGTCGTCGAGGGATCGAGCTGGATCCATCTANCCCGAGTCCATTGTCACTGATAATGCCGCAACCTCAACAGTGATCTGATGAAAGCCATGTGCCAAACTTTCAAATTCAAGCACAAGAATTCCACAGTCTATAGACCTCAGATGAATGGAGCCGTGGAAGCCGCCAACAAAAACATCAAAAAGATACTGAGGAAGATGGTAGAAAACCACAAACAATGGCACAGGAAGTTACCTTTTGCTTTGTTAGGATACCGCACTAGAGTTCGCACATCAATCGGAGAAACTCCTTACATGCTGGTTTATGGCACCGAGGCTGTCATCCCAACCGAGGTAGAGATTCCTTCTTTAAGGGTTATACAGGAAGCCGACTCGGCGATGCAGAATGGATAAGGAGCCGCTATGAACAATTGGCCCTTATCGATGGAAAGATGATGAATGCTGTGTGCCACGGTCAGCTTTATCAGAACAGAATGTCCAGAGCTTTCAACAAAAGGGTCAAACCGAGGCAATTTGCACCAGGACAGTTAGTGCTAAAGAAGGTCTTCCCACATCAAGATGAAGCCAAAGGGAAATTCTCTCCCAACTGGCAAGGTCCGTACATGGTTCACAGGATACTGACAGGAGGAGCGCTCATACTTGCAGAAATGGATGGAGAAATTTGGCCAAAATCAATCAATTCAGACGCAGTCAAGAGATACTATGTTTAGACTATTTACATTTCCTCATCTGATGTAATTGAACTACGCTTGACTTGATTCCCGTTTAAGAGGGGAAACGTAGGCAGCCTTATGGATTCGGTCATATCATAATAAAATTTTCATTTCCCCCTAGATCAGAAACTGGGCCAGAATTTTGAGGAGGACCCTTAAAATTCCGGAGCAAGTCCAGCCAACACCAACATATGCCAGACAGTCAGAAATCGATCAGAAACTGGGGCAGAATTTTGAGAAGGATTCTCAAAATTCCAAAGGAGGTTCAACAAGACTCGTTACTCGCAAGTGGCCGAAAGATCATGTACCAAACTGGGGCAGAATTTTGAAGAGGACCCTCAAAATTCTAACATGAGAAAGTTGCAGCGTCTCTGAAATGTGTTACAGTCACTAGTTCATCTAAATTACTTGATATTTCAAAGTTTCTAAATAACTCTATTTTTCATCGATAATTGCATATTTTCGAAAACTCTATTTCCGTAACAGTCAGGTTACCCAGGAAACTCAAAAAGGCCTCCAAAACGAAGGAAAGCAAGGCTAGCGGATAGAAGCACGAACCAACCTCCCCTACAAAACTTACAATTTTTCTTTGAACGCAGGTACATCTGACGTAGCAATAGCGTCCGCAAATATACACACATCACAAGATCACTATCAATCAGTCCATCAAACACCGAATATGTCTCCAGCTAAGTCATATGCCACTCTTATTTGCTACTCACTTTTTGCATGGTACTAAGCCCTGTCCCGCATACTTGGATGAGGCTAATCCTTGCCTCCCTGTTTGCATGAGGCTAATCCTTGCCTCCCCCTAATTTGCATGAGGCTAATCCCTGCCTCCCTAACTGCATGAGGCTAATCCCTGCCTTCACACCTGCATGAGGCTAATCCCTGCCTCTATACCTGCATGAGGCTAATCCTTGCCTCCCTAATTGCATAAGGCTAATCCTTTCCTTCACACCTGCATGAGGCTAATCCCTGCCTCCATACCTGCATGAGGCTAATCCTTGCCTCCCTACCTACATGAGGCTAATCCTTGCCTCCCTAATTGCATAAGGCTAATCCTTGACTCCACACCTGCATGAGGCTAATCCTTGCCTCCCTACTTGCATGAGGCTAATCTTTGCCTCCCTACCTACATGAGGCTAATCCTTGCCTCCCCCTATCTGAATGAGGCTACTCCTTGCCTCCACACTTGCATGAGGCTAATCATTGCCTCCCTAATTGCATGAGGCTAATCCTTGCCTCCCTACCTGCATGAGGCTAATCCTTTCCTCCCCAATTGTATGAGGCTAATCCTTGCCTCCCTACTTTTATGAGGCTAATCCTTGCCTCCCTACCTGCATGAGGCTAATCCTTACCTCCCTAATTGCATGAGGCTAATCCTTGCCTCCACATCTTGCATGAGGCTAATCTCTGCCTACCTAACTGCATGAGGCTAATTCTTGCCTCCCTATTTTCTTAAGGCTAAGCACTGCCTTCCATCTGCATGGGACTAAACATTGTCCCTCCTTGCATAAATGTTGCTCTATTCCGATACTGTTTATTTGCTCTTTTATCGGGCTAAGTTCTTCCCTTCATCTCACAAGACTAAGCCTTGTCTTGACAACACCTTACCGTTGCATCTCATAGGCTGAAATATCGCCAATCTATCCAAAGGCGTCATAGTCTAAAAGTATCATCCTCATAGTCGGAAGACACCATGCCATGGCCTGAGGATCCCTCAAATTTGCATATCATTATTCAAAGGCATCATGGTTCGGAGGCACCATCTGCATGGCCCGAGGACACCATTTCATGGCCTGCAAATCCCTTACTAAACAATTCATGGACTAGGACATCATGGTCCAAGGACGTCATCCTTAACCATCCAAAGACAGCTCTCATGGTCCAAAGGGAATCTGCATCATGTTTAAATTTTTGCACAAATACATGTTTGTCGCATCTCTTTATCTGTAGGTGATCAGCAAGCAACCGTTATCCTAGCAGGAGTGACCTCGCTCCAGTTCCTTCAAACTAGCCCCAACTTAACCGTTCACCATAACCGCTCTCGCATCTCGTGACCGTTCTTGCAATGACTTCATCGGTATATTCCGCCAATGAATCCAGAACTACACATGGCCTGATTCTTGTGAAACTAGGGATATGTAGGCAACCCAAGACCAGAGTCCGGCCTCTATCTTTCAAAACATCCCATTCGGTCAAAATTGGCCATAACTTCTTTATCCGAAAACTCTTCCATTATTCCCGGGTAAAGAGGGGCAGCTGTTGATACCCAATTTTTCCCCATATATTTTTAGTGCATATATATACTTTCAAAATAGTACATATGCAGTTATAAGCATGCATAAGCATTTTTTATAATTTTTCTAGAATTTTAAGAGCTCCAAAATCAATTTATTTCTTCTCTTTTATTTATAAAATATCTAGTAATTATTCTTCAAATTACTTTTGTGATGATTTAGTCATTTAAATTCATTATTCATGCCAACATAGTGTTTAAATATTTTAGTGCATTTTTTGCAATTATATTTACATTTAAATTCATATAATTATTAAAAGTGGCTATTTAAACTCTAGTCAATTTTTATTTCAATTTCAGCCCTAATTCAACCCAATTCCAAGCCCAATCCCAATTAAAAATTACCCAGCCCAAACCCAGCTACCCGATCCGGCCCCAAAACCTTTTAATCTCGACCGTTGATCATAGAGATCAACGGCCACAAATGACCCTTCCTAAAATAAGCCAAACGACCCCCCCAAACTCTTTAATTCTACACCGTCCGCCGCCCTGAAATCCTTCTTCTCTCTCAAATGCTCTCAAACTCTAACCATAATCTAACCTCGTCGTCACTCGCCTATGGGTATCTACGATGATTTCTCACCACCCCTAGGCCTCCAATGGCCTCCCTCACGTTAGTCTTGCCATCTCCAGAGTCCTCAAGGGACCAGGGCTAGTTGGCTTGCATCTATGGTTCCTTTCTCGCCCGTTTCAAGCCGTTCCTGTGTGATTTCGAGTAAGATTGTCCTACATCGGCTACGGTCTATGGGTTTCTAAGCAGGTTCTTTCACCTCTGTGTTGTTCTCCTAAAAAACCCTAGTTTCTTTCTTCTAAACCTCTTAGATCTGTACAGATCTGAGATGATTTAAACTTGTTTCTTGTGAGTTTTACAATAACCTTGATATTCTTTACACGAATCGTATGATGTTCAAGTGATTTTCATCTTTTTCTAAACTAACGTTTCCGAAATTTCTTTTACAAAATGTTTGATGATTTTTGAGTGCTTGATTTTCTGCTTCTCATGTGTTTCGAACTGATTTTGTAAGTTTGCTACAACTTCAATTCGTTTCTACTAAAAACCCTAATTTTTTTTGACTCTTTTGTTTGGGTTCTTCTTGTGATTTCTCTTAGCCATTTGAATGTCTCGTGGCTTTCTGGTCCTTATATGCCTCTACTGAATTTCTTAGTTCAACCTTTCACTGATCCTATATGTCTATGTTTGTTCTGACTGTTATTTCTTACTTTATTTAAGTTGTTTGTGGTACTTGCTGACTCTTTACGTGATTGCCTCTTTAATTGAAGCTTTGATTATTCTGAAGTCCTTATTTTGATTTGAACACTTATCCTTAATGAAACTTTCAATTTTTACTTCTTTACTCGGTTTAATTGGACTGCTTGCCTTAATTAATTTTTTTCCTTGCCTTATGTGTTATTTTACTGATTGTTTCCTTAATTGAAACCCTGTGTATTAACCCCTAATTACCTACTCCGTACTTGATTTCCTTCCTCAAATGTTTGTCCTTCTTGTACCAGTAATAATCCCGTGATTAAAGAAAAGACTTACTGATTTTTCATCTGATTGATTCCCTGAATCTCTCTAATTGCTGATTTCCGATTCTTTTACCTTATTGACTCTACCCTCGAACTGCTATATATGCACTCTCTTATTCTCTCTTCAAAAAAATAGAACATTAGTTCACAAAAGAACACCTACACTCTAAAACTCTCTTTTCTTCTCTGCTACTTGTGATACTCACTGGTCTAGCCGGCTGAAAGCCAAGGCTAGATATTTGAACTGCATCTGCTTTATATTCTGCATTCTTTTCTTCAACTGGTATGTCTCTATTTAAATTTTGAAATCCAAACCCTATGTGTTTCATTCCTGCACTAGTTCATCAGCTATGAATTCAACCCGTCTTCTTGGTTATTTCTTTGCCTAGCATGTTTAAACTCTGACATGTTCAATGTATGATTAGCATGTCTATTATTCACTTAGTTATATGATACTGAACCAGCCTATTTGTGAATATATATTCAATCCCTTAATTGTATGATCATGTTGGGCTTTCTTTATGTGACTCTTATGTACCCCAATCCCTTTGTCCCCATAGGAGAATCTGTTTGTTGAGTGTTTCTGAATCTGGATGTTTTATTGATTGTCTGCTATTTTCAAAAAAGTTTTGGTACTCTTCTCAAACTGTTTTTTTACCACCAAACTATTGCCTGTTTCTGGAAACCTTTTTCACTTTTAAAGTCATCTCTGTATTATTCCTTCAAAACCTTTTCAAAACTATGTCAAGCACTCTCACTTTACTCTTAGATTACTAGTTTCTGCCCCTCTGATATGTGTACTACCTTGAGACCCTTGAGATCTTTCTGAACTCTGGCATATCAGGGCTGACCTTTCCACACTGCACAATAATCAGTTACTATTTGAGAAAGTCTGGGTGTGAGCACTGCCCGGGATCCTTCAGGTACTTTGGGAACTCTGACACACCTGGACATGAAATTGGCTATAGCACTTTGGCATTTGAGGCTACTAGGGGCTTGGAAATCATTTGGGCCTGCTGCAGGCTCCCTATAGATTAATTTCTGTAATTTATATTCAGTTCATTGGTCTGTAATAATTATTGTAAACAAATAGTGGGGTGCTTAGTAAAAAGGGAGGGTAGTATATGCATTGCGGGTAAAATTGGGTAGATGCCATGCCTATAGGATCCAGGTTGATTCAATTGTGTTTGTTATGTTTGCTTTACTTCCACACAATTATAAACCATGTCTATAGGATCTAAATGGCTATTAATAATAGATACCATGCCTATAGGAATTAAAATCAGCTCTAATAGAAATCATGCCTATAGGACTTAAAACCAGCTTAGTTAAATAAATCTGTTTAATTCATGTTTGTTTATTCTGAATTGGTTTAATTCAATTAATCGGTTCGCTTCTTTAAATAAAGTCTTCAAATACTGCTTTAAATTAATACTGATAGAAAGCATGCCTATAGGATTTCAAGTTATCGTTTAAAAACCGTTTTACTGTCTTACTGCATTCCTAATCAACATAGATATCAAGCTCATAGGACATCACTGTTATACGCCTAGGCAAGCCTATAGGACTATTAAAATTTTGCAACCGTAAAACCATGTTCTGCTATTTACTCAGCAAGTCTAAAATCAGTAGGCAAATGGACTCAGTTCTTTCACCCTTTGGTCTTAATTCATTACTGTGTAATCTCTACTCACCTAGATATCATATTCTAAGTTTTTCTCTTAAATACCTAAAACAGTTAGTTTGAGACGTGCTTTTGCTTGTTATATTTGTGTAGGTAAATATGAGTCCTTTAGTTGTTTCTTCTTTCTGAAATCAATCCTACTTGTTTGTTTGACGCCTTAGGCTTTTTTCTCCTTTAAAACACCTTAGGGTCCCTCGAACTCCCGAAAACTTGAGGTCCTAATACCTCCA
>NW_017677563.1:0-29266 GCF_001879085.1 Nicotiana attenuata
AATATATATATATATATATATATATATATATATATATATATATATATATATATATATATATATATATTAAGATATGTCAAATTCCAACATAATAATAGTAAGTTCCACTACAACTTAAAATTAGGAAACATAATAAGTTTACAATCATATTCAACAACGAAATTCCACTTTAATTGCATAACTCATTATATGCCAAGTTTTTTAACGATTCATTATTTCTAATATCAGGAGGTCTAGTTTCAAATAATAGAATAATAAAATAAAAAAAAGAGTAAAATATAAGAAATTACATGAAATCATAAGAAGTAAATGTAAAGAAATAATAGATAAATATGTACAAAGAAAAATATATTTTAAAATTTCGAAAGAATTAAAAGGCAAAAATAAAATTAAAACATTAAAAAATAGAAATAAAAAGTTATAATGAAAATAAATTAAAATCGAAACAAAAAGGAAAGAAACTAAAAGGCAACATTGTAACTACCACCAATTCTCACCTCCCCCCTTGAGAATTGGAGAGTGTAATTACACCCCTCCAATTACACTCAATTCCATGATGATCAAGTAATTACTTGGCCAAACAAACATGTCAAACTGTGTAATTACACTCAATTACATCCAAATCTAATTCCTAGGTAGCTTTCCAAACTGGCTCTTAATTTAAAACAAAGTTTACGAGTATCTAATAAAAGAAGACAAAATAAATGAAATCAAATTTACACTTCACAATTCACAAGTGCCGTCATATCATTTTTAAAGCGTAACAAACAGCTCTTATAGTATATGAAAATATAAATAAGGGAGACATTTGTTTATACACTCGTGTCTAGTATCCATTCGGGTAGGAGTAAGTCTGCGTACACACTAGCCTCCTCAGACTCTACTTGTAGGATTTTACTGGGTTGTTGTTGTTGTTTGTTGTTGTACTCGTGTGTAGTATCCACGCCCTAGTAAAAAATTAAAAGTTGTTGATACTTTAATTTGTTTCTTTATTACGACTATTTTGGATGCCATTTTAGACATTAGTAATACCTATTTTAATATACCACCTTGGTCTATATTTTCCATTTTACAAGGTTTCTACAGAACTCTTAAAAAGATGTAAATAACCTAATCATAGAAGTACCTTCTAAATAACTACTCATCTCTCCATTTTTTTTGTTTCTTACCCGGTGTTCACTACTCGTATTGGGCCCCGACAAAATCTGAATTTCGTCCCAGAAAGTCCCACATTCGGGGAAGGGGAAAGGGGAGGGGAGAGGGGGGTAAATCACTCCCTAATAAAAGTGACTTCATACCCAAGGCTCGAACTCGAGATTTCTGGATAAAGATGAAGAAGTATTTTACCACTCCACCACAACCTTTGTCGGTTATTATAGAGAAAGGGGTCACTTAGTCTGTATATAGAGCAGGGGCATTTTAGTCTATTTATATATAAAGTTGTTAAGTCGGTTAGTTTAGTTTTAGTCTTAGCTAATTGTATAAATACAACTAAGTAGTGTATTGTTCTATTGAATAACAGAATACAGAGGTTCTCTTCTTCCTCACTTCATTCGGGTATGACATCCTCTTCTTCCGAATCACTATTCCTTTGTTGCTTTGCCTCATTACATGTTACAGTTGTTGGTTCATCGAGATATGAAATTGTAATGCTGTACAGATAAAGATATGAGAAAAAATAGTAATAATAAACATCGATTCATTGAAAGAGTCAAATGCGATTTTCAATAATTAAAAATAGTATTTTGGAAATATTATTTAACTACCTTGACCTAGCTAGGGTTCTTCACATAGTATCAGAGCCTTAAGACTAGCGATTCTAGTCTTCATCGATTTAAGCTGAAGCTGCGTATGTTGAGCGGTTAGATCTGTGATTGAAAAGTTCGCCATAGGAATTCTCGCCATAACTGTTATCGAAGCACAGCTAAGAAGCCATGGGAGATACTGTTGCTGCGGAGACCTCTGTCACTGGAGCTGGTAGAACTGCTGACACTGTGGACGAAACTCAAGCTGGCGATGGTTTTTTGGCCGATTTACCTCACATCACCCGCTGTACCTTCGAGCAGATACTAGTGGAGCTCATCTTATTTCGTTTCAATTAACAAGTACCGATAACTATACTCTTTGGTATCGATCAATGAGAATTTCTCTACGAGGATGAAACAAGCTAGGTATAGTCAAAGGAAAGTGGAAAAAGGAGAATTTTTGTGATAATCTGTGGGAACAGTGGGAGAGATGTAATGCTATTGTACTCTCCTAGTTGATGAATGTTGTAACTCCTCAACTTATTGGAGGAGTTGTGTTTGGATCAAGTGCACATGCAGTGTGGGAAGATCTCATAGAGAGGTTCAGCAAGGTGGATGGATCTAGATCTCACAATCTGCACAAGGAGATTGCAACTTTGCATCAAGGTACATCTTCAGTTTCTGTGTACTGTACAAAATTAAACGATCTGTGGGATGAATACGAAACTCTAGTACCATCACCTAGCTGTGATTGTGAAAAATCTAGGGATTATGTAGTACACATGAGAAGGCAAAATTTGTACAATTTTCTAATGGGCATGAATGAGTCATACTCCCTACCAAGGAGTCAGATACTACTAATGCATCATTCACCCTCGGTGAATCAAGCATACTCTATGATCATGAGAGATGAGAACCAAAAATCAGTAGCTGCTATTGTAGGAAACTTAGGCACGACTGCTATCACCTCTGAGATTTTTTAGCCTACTGCATTGCTCAGCTCTAGGTCTAGGAGCTTTCAAAACAACAGTTTTCAAACTAGTGGTTCTAATATGCAGTCTGGCAACTTTTATCCTTATAGCTAACCAAGACCAAAGAAAGGCTATGGTGAGTTTTGTGAGTACTGTAGGAAGAAAGGCCATAATAAAGAAAATTGCTACAAGATCATTGGTTATCCACAAGGACCTAAATCCAAGAAGAATGGGGGAGGAGGCAATTCCTCTGCTTATAGTGTCTTCAATGAAGAAACAAATCAAAATTGTCAAGCACAACCACAGTTCATGACACAGACTCAACAAGGACAAAGCTCACAAATGCAGACCCAACCACAACTCCTACTTATTCATTTACTAAAGAACAGTATGACCAAATAGTGCAGATGCTAAAAAAAGCTACTGGATCCATTCCTTCAGCAAATATGGCAGGTATCAGTAGTACATGTTTAGTAGATAATAAAGCTCATGGCTGAATTATTGATACAGGAGCCATCAACCACATGGTGTCCGATCCTAATCTGTTGTTTAAGGCAGAAGAAGTCAAACCTGATAATTCTAAGCAAGTTCACCTACCTAATGGAGAAGTAGCTAATGTTACACACATTGGTACTAGTATACTTTCAACATGGAGCACAATTGAAAATGTGATATACATTCCTCAATTCAGATATAATTTGCTATCAATATCAAAGCTAACTAAGGCTCTACAGTGTTGTGTTGCTCTTTTCCATGATTTCTGTATTTTTAGGATCTTTACAGTGGGATAGTGAAAGCGATTGGTAAAGAAACAGGTGGCCTTTACATTCTAGCACCACTTGTAGCTAAGATACTAGAAGCAAGAAGCATGGCTGTCAAGGAAACTGAAGCAAAGAATCTGCAGAATACAATACAGAAAGAGGAAGTAGATGCTGAGTTGTGGCATAAGAGATTAGGGCATGTGTCAAGTGGAGTACTTCAAAGTTGTTTTCAATAAAGCTAGACAGTTGTATGTCTACTATAAATAAGTGTCATGTGTGTTCACTTCTAAACACACTTTCCATTCCCTAGTAGCAGTATCAAAACTACTCAATGTTTTGAACTATTACATGTTGATGTATGGGGACCATATAGAATCTCAACTTTTGATAGAAATAAATATTGTCTAACTCTGGTAAATGACTTCTTAAGAATGAGGTTTCAAGCACATATTCCTCTAAAGTACTGGGGTCACTGTATTATAGTTGCAGCTTATGTCATAAATAGGATGCCTTCCGCAGTCCTGAATGGTGCATCACCTTTTGAGAAGATGTATAATAGAAAACCTTCACTAGAACATCTTAGAGTGATTGGATGTCTGTGCTATGCCAAAGATGTACAAGTCCATAACAAGTTTATGCCAAGAGCAATTCCTGCAGCGCTAATGGGATATTCATCAGTTCAGACAGGCTATGTACTCTTAAACTTGACTAACAATTGCTTATTTGTTAACATGGATAATCTTCAAAGAAAATGTGTTTCCATTCAGAAATCAACACACTTCTCACTCTCCTATTTTCTTGCCACCCGATATCACAGCCTATGATCAATCACCTGAAATCAACTCTGGGCAAAACATAGAGGTCAACCCTGAAGTAGAAATGATCCCCACTGAAGATATTGATCTTCCTATGGTAGGTGATCTGGAAGATGAAGCAGGCTCACTAGATCCTGCTTCTGTTCAAGAGCAAGCACTTGCACCTGTACTTTCACAGTTGCATGAGGATCGATCCCTACAACCTGCTAAGGTTAGAAGATCTACAAGAGATAGGAACCCACCTATCTGGTCAAGAGACTTTGTTTCTCTAAATGTTCATCAGATTCCTTATAGCATAGCCAACTATGTAAACTACGATGGTGTTTCCTCCACATATCAAGCATATATTGTAGAATTTTCTTCCATTGTTGAACCTTCTTCCTTTGTTGAGGTCAGCCAAGAACCTAGATGGGTGGAAGCCATACAATCAGAGATTGAGGCACTGGAGAGTAACAATACATGGGAGGTAGTACCACTTCCTAGAGGCAAGAGTCCTATTGGATGCAAATGGGTATATAAAGTTAACTAAAGCTTCAGGAGAGGTAGAAAGGTTCAAGGCCAGGCTAGTGGCTTAGGGATATTCACAGAAAGAAGGGATTGACTACAAGGAGACTTTTTCTCCTGTAGTCAAGATGGTAAATGTGAGGACAGTCTTATCTGTTGATGCTGCTAGGAGGTGGCACATCCATCAAATGGATGTGTATAATTCCTTTTTGCAAGGTGACCTATTTGATGAGATCTATATGGACTTGCCACCGGGATTTAAGAGCCAGGGGGAGTCACATACAGTCTGTAGGCTCATCAAATCCTTGTATGGGCTTAAACAAGCTCCAAGACAGTGGAATGAGAAGATCACTGAAGCTTATGTGCATTTGGCTGTTCTCAATGCCAATATGACCACTCTCTACTTGTCAAGAAGCTACTAGAAGGAGGCACTGTTATTGCGCTAGTGTATGTAGATGATATGCTAGTAACTGGTACTAGTCTACAACTGATAGAAGAAACAAATTGCAACAAACCTTCAAGATGAAGGACTTAGGGGAACTAAAGTATTTTCTGGGGATAGAATTTGGAGGCCTGAGAAAGGAATTTTAATGCATCAGAGAAAATATGCATTAGAACTCATCTTAGAGCTTGGACTTGGAGCAGCTAAGCCAGCTATAACACCTTTGGAGATGAATGCAAAGTTGACTACAAAGGAGTATGATGATCATTTGAAGATTCAAGAAAGTGCAGAAGATGAACTGCTAACTAATCCAGGAGCTTACCAAAGATTAATTGGAAAGTTGTTGTACCTAATAGTAACAAGGCATGATCTAGCATTCAATGTACAAACCTTGAGTCAGTTCCTACAGCAACCAAAAGGATCCCACATGGAGGCAGCTATGAGGATAGTCAGGTATGTGAAGAACCATCCTGGGCAAGAGTGCTCTTGTCAAGCAATAACAAAGGGACACTAGAAGCCTATTGTGATGCAGACTATGCTGCCTATCAGCACTCTAGGAAGTCAGTAACAGGCTTTCTAATAAAGTTAGGGGATTCTTTGGTATCTTGGAAGTCCAAGAAACAAGCCATTGTGTCAAGAAGTTCAGCACAGGCAGAATATAGAAGCTTAACATCCACAGTTGCAGAGTTGGTCTGGCTAACTGGATTAATAAAAGAGATTGGTTTTGAAGTTCAGTTACTTGTTAATATCTACTGTGATAGCAAGGAGCAATGCAAATAGCTGACAATCCTGTGTTTCATGAAAGGACCAAACATATTGACATAGATTGCCATTTCATAAGGGAGAAAATCCTGCTGGGATTGGTTAACACCAGATATGTAAACACAAGGGAGCAGGTGCCAGATTTGCTAACAAAAGGCTTGAACAGAGTTCAGCATGAATACTTAAGCTCCAAGCTAGGTGTGTTTGATGTATTTGCTCCACCTAGCTTGATGGGGAATGCAGAGAAAGGGGTCACTTAGTCTGTATATATAGCAAGGGCATTTTAGTCTATTTATATGTAAAGTTGTTAAGTCGGTTAGTTTAGTTTTAATCTTAGCTAATTGTATAAATACAACTAAGTAGTGTACTGTTCTATTAAATCACAGAATACAGAGATTCTGTTCTAATAACTTTTAATTTTTCTAAAACGCCAAATATTTTGAAATAGTTTTAGTTTGGCAACTCAATGAATAGTTGGTACTGCAGTACGTACTTATTTCATTTATCATTTCTCCTAAATTAAAAGCAATTATTTTTATCATGTGATGCATTGGCCATTTCCGTACAAAAGTCACTTGAGGCTTTGATTATATTAAAAATTCTAAAGGAAGAAATGCACTAGATGCATTAAGAAAAATTAAAATATTATAAGCAAATTTTCCTTGCAAAAATGATTGCTTGTCTTGCCTGTTATACTAATTATGATTGTCTTTGTTTAATTAATTAAACAAATCGCTATCATTTTGTTCCATGTGCTATGCATGTTAGGGTTAACCGACCAAAGAAAATAAACAAAATTATCTTTAATCATGTGCCTGTGATCTTTTTATTTTTATTTTAAGTGTTTGTGATGATCTTGTCTAACATTTCTTATTATTAACCATAATTATTATTAGGAGGCATAATTACACTTATAGTCCCCTAAGTATGAGCAAATCCTAAATGTTAGCCTAAGCATATTTAACCTTTAATCAAGCTTTTGGTCCTTCCACTATCAAATTTCTATGAATTTAGTGAATCGTTATTTGTTAAACTATGTAAATACTTGTCTTTTAGTTGGTAGAAAATGGCTTTGGTACTTTCACGGCTTGTATAAGTTAAAAACCATTAATTAAGTTTGAAAAAGTTGTTTGTAAATAAAATAGAATCACATTGATTAGGGGTTGAATTTTTTCTTAAATATGATGAAAGAAAAAGATAAATGTGATTAGATGTATATCATGCGTACAAAAAACTGAAATTTGTACATTTTTGTCTAGCATTTAATAATTTATGATTTAAGGAGTTTGAGGAGATAAAACAACGAGTTTTTCTTATTTAGTCAGGAAGAGGATATAATACAAATACTACGAGACTAAAATATTGTCAATACAAGCATTGATGCTTTGAAGAGCATCTAAGTTGCCGAATTTGACCAAAATATTATAAGTACTAGAAGAAATCATAAGAGTTATTTAAATAATTTATTCTTTATATCTTTTTAAATTATCCTTTATCTTTCTCAGATTTTTAGATCATGTACTAGAGTAAGGTAGATTCTGGAGAAAAAATAATAATTAATGCATTCTTATTTTCTCTTGCAACATTTATTTTGGATGCGTTTGATTTGACTAAAACAACACTTATTTTGGCCAGAAAGAAATACTATATATAATTAGCTTGAAATACAAGTTTTTTTCGTAAAAGCTTTAATTTCAAAAGGGTTATAACGGATTTATATGGCATTTATTGGACATTGAATGAGCCCGAGTTTATGGCTTTGGTTGATGATTTCTATGTTAAACCCTTTGCGGCATTCCCCAGGTGCACAAACAATCATTCTTAGAACTGTTATTTAAGGATCAATCAATACTTATTTTATTATGAAAATTTAAACTAATAATTTTGATTTTAGAATAATAAATTAAATTAAAAAAACTGAAATTCAAGACACATTGACTAATTCTTAAATAACAGTCCTTTAGAATGACAATCTGGTGTCATTTCTACTAGTATTGCTAGCCCTTGAAGCTCACTATGATTTTTAATTTCCTTCTTTTCACAAGAAGAAGAAAAATGAGGGATTTTTCTTAATGAATTTAGAATAAAGATATTATTTGCTCCCTCAAAGCTTTTTCTGCTTATAAGTATAGGGACAATGATTTTTTAATTATTGATGGTGCAATGCCCGAGTGTCTTTGGCCTATTTGGACCAAGAGCATGCACAAAAATTAAAACTATCTTCTACATTATTGAACAACTCTTATTTTCATTCATTTTTGAAAGACAATTCACTAGCCAACATTAGAGAGTAGATGGTTCTCTATCCGACTTGTCATTTGTGTGTTATTGGCCCAAAGAGAGCCCGCCCTCTATCATGCTAATGCTAATAACCTATTTGGTCGAGTTTCTAAAATCAGTTTATTTTGAAAAGTATTATTTTGGAAAGTTGTTAAAAAAATACTTTTGGTGAGAAATGATTTGTGTTTGGCTAATTATTAAAAAAAATACTTTAATCAACAATTAGTGTTTGGTCAAGCTTTTAAAAAGTACTTTTGAAAAAAAAACTACTTTTTCTGCTTTTCAAAAATCATTTCTTCTTCTACTCAGCATTTTTTTTCCTTTTAAAAGATTGGTCAAACATCCTAACTTTGAAAAGAAAAAGAAAAACTTTTAGCCACAAAGAAAGAAATTACTTTTGGCCAAAAAAACTTGGTCAAACAGGCTATAACCCTTTTCATGGGTGAGTTTGGAATGAGCAAAAAATATTTGTAATGAAATAGGGTATTCTACCCTGGTGAAATTTATTTGATAGATCATTCTCCAACGTATGATTGGATACAAAATTACATCAGACATAGTAGCAGCAGAAGATAAGAGATAAAGTATTCAAGTAATCAAGTGCGCACCTCAACTATTTTATCAGTGCGTGTCATTTTTCATCAGCACGATTATCGAATAACTCCGTCCACAAAACAGACGAGAGGAAAAACACCTAACAATTTTTGTCATTATTGAAACTTAAATCCTGATTTCATATGGTTATTCGAATAATATATTTGTGATAATTAATAAAAGTGACATGAAGAGGAGACACTTTAAATTAAAATACCATATGCCTCCAGAAGGAATTATTCCTCTATTCGCAAAAATATTTTCAAAAGTGTAAGTCAAGATTTTATTTGTGACACTAGTTTATGTCACACAAATAATTAGGAAGCTTAACCAAAAAACTACTGCAAAAGTAAAGTTGTTTTTATGTGACCTATTATATATAGGTCACGGGTTCGAGCCATGGAGCCAGCCGCTAATGCTTGTACTAGAGTAGTTTGTCTACATCACATCCCATAAGATACGATCTTTTTCCAAACTCTACGCGAACACGAGATGCCTTGTACACAGGTGATCACGCCCAACTATGCCTTATAAAAAGGGCAAAGCGGTCGTTGCAAATATAATACGGTTTACAAGTCCGGAGTCGAATCCCGCAGAGAACTAAGGCTTAGCTATAATTGTTTATTATCACTAAGAAGACAAGCTCGAACAAATTCTGAAATTATAAATATTAAGATTCTTAAGTCTAACTAAGTAAAGTAGTAAATTATAACCTAGGGATACTAAAGTTTGGAGAAAAGATTAAGGAGAGGTCTAGAGCTACGATTTCCCCTATTGTTGGAATCTCACCTACTACGTTTCCAATAAATTCGCCTAAGTATTCTCTACCAATCTTGAGCACTTTGGGTGTCCTAGCTCTCTCTCTTTCTCGAGCAACTACTACAATTTATTAGACATATTCTCTCGAACTATGCTAGCTGGAACTAATTCACCGCTGACTATGATTGCACCAAGGTATCGTTATCTCTAATCTCGCCTTTAAACCATCTGTATTGATCTCTCAAATACGTTAGGAGTGGTGTTTTTCAACAACTACCTAAATGTGTACTCTCTTTCTCTCTCTCTCTCGAGCAATATACACACTAAATAGGCACAGTTAATTGAGAGCTCTTCAATCAACAACAACGAAAATATAGTTGAACAAGTAGAGAAAAATCAAAGAAAATCAATATTAAACATAGTAGAAAATTATCCTCCAGTAGGTTCCATCAATCCCTAGATTAGAAAGTTTATCTACTCATAACCATACTAATAATCATGATATAATTGAAAGCATAAAAATACGGATTAAGGAAGAACGAAAGAGAAAACTCTTGTGATTCGTTGCTTCCAAGTGTTCCCGAAGCCTTCTTGCCTCTCCAATAATGTATCCACCCTAAGAAATAGGTTTAGAATCCATTATATATATATATATATATATATATATATATATATATATATATATATATATATATATATATATATATATATATATATATATACATATATCCTAGCAGAATTTGGACGAAATTCGTCCTTGGCCTCTTGTTTCGCGCCTGGAGCCAAGCTGGACACCGAAATTTTTCCTCTTCTGTGCTATTCTTCCATTGGATTTTTGGTTGGTGCTTGGCCCAATCTGGGCACCAAAATCATACTCCCTCCAAATTCTTCTGTTTTCACTTCCCTTTGCATGCAAGCTTGCCAAATCACTTCGAATTGACTCCTACACATATAAACACCATTATTAAGCTCGAGTCACAAATATTTACACTAAAGTTAACAAGATTGAGGTTTAATGCAAAACGTGCAAAAATATGGATTTTTAGCCTAACATCACCACCTCACACTTAAGATCTTGCTCGTCCTCGAGCAACCTAAAATCTTGCTAACCAAACAATGCACGTAAGACATCATATAATGGAGGAACCTTTGGCAATTCAACGCATCATACCTATGACCATGGTTGATACCAACAATTAAACCCTTGCATACACATTTATACCTTTCCCAGCTTTCACATAACTGAATATTAGTGACCAATTTAAAATACTCAAACAACCTGCCCATAACCAGCCAACCTCAAAGACCGGCTCGTCGCCAATAAGCACTCTCAAATCGTGCATTCACCCGTCAAGGGATGTTTTATAACATCACCTATCCGTCATGGAACCATGTGCCTTACCAAAGAATAAGAGGGTATTTCGTCCATGCATTCAAATATAATTTAATGACATTACATATTTGAACAAAGAACATCTCACTCTCACAAAGAAATTCATGTGTATTCCGTGGTTGTATCATAGGCTTGTCGTAGTGTATATCTCCACTAATCTAAGCTCGCAAAGTCTAAGATCAATTAGGTCTTTACGGATTGTAATGTAGGCTAAGGAACGGGTAAGATATATTTTGGGTATAGTGACTAACTAATAACTAGGGATTCTAGCCTATCTTATGTTCCTTTTTGCTTACATTTTGGATCAAAAATGTGTAAAAGTATTCCCGGAAACTAACTTATTTTGCTTGTTTGCAGTGTTTGGTCGAAATGAAGCAAGAAAGTCATAACCAGCTCATAAAGGAGTTAAACCTGCATAAGTTCAAAGCTAAGCTAAAAGCGCCGACAGTGATGAAATAGTGCAACCGCGGAAGGTCCACTGCTGAGGTAACCATAATTACGCTCTCAGCGGAATTGAGGTTCAGAGAAGGCAAGTTTGGGCACAACAGACACTGCTGCCCGCGGTGAAATAGCGCGGCAGCGAAATACTTGCCGTGGCCACGGTCCAAATAGCGATGAGGGCGAAATTGAGAATTAGAGGACTGGATATTTGAGCTCAAATGAAGAGTGCGGTCCACGAACATATTACGCGGCCGCGGTTGAAGACAACGCTGAGGCGGTTGCTTTTACGCTCCCAGCGAAATCAAATCCAGACCCAGTCTAAAAGAGAAGAACCGCGGTCCGCGCTTGCTTTTGCGCGGCCACGAAAGTTCAAGCGCTGAGGCGCCCATTATTACGCTGTCAGCGGAACCTCCGTAGGGGTATTTTTGCCCGAAAATTTTAGTTGTGTATAAATAGTTCTATTTCACATTTTTAGGGCATCTTTTGTTTGGAGGAACACGTGAACCGCCGTACTTAGCTATTTTGAGTAATTTTAGAGCATTTTTAGCAATTAATCTTAGATTTTACTCTTGTAATTACTTTTTATGGCTTATATTTCATCTCCATCTTTGATTTCTACCTTGATTATGAGTAGCTAAACTCATTAGCTAGGGTTGTGACCCAACCCTAGTGTGGGTATTTAATGGGTCTTCAATTTTAGGGCTTAATTATTTATGGGTTAATGATATTTAGCTTGATCCATGCTTTAACTGTTGAATTGGTGGTTGCAAACACTGATTCGTGCCTATATGACTTGGACTCTTCTTGAGAAAGAGAGTCTAAGTCTAGGAAATTCAGGCTAACAAGGAATTGGGGTGCATTCAAGAGATTGATAGCCCCAATTAAAGGGTTAAACCTAGATAGTAATACCCGACTTGAGCCAATTTTGCTTGCATTGTTTAGACACCCAATTGGGCTTGCGAAAGCCAATTCGGGCAAAGTCACTCGAACTGCCGAGAGGTATAGAGTGAGTAATTATGTGCAATGGTTATATCATGATCCCAATTATAACAAGTTTGTCCTAAGTTTTAGACCTCGTTAGATACTCACCTAGGTGTAAGTCACTTCCCCAGTGCCTTTTATTAATTGAGAAAACCCTTACAAAAATATTATACTTAGATTACTTTCAGCATTCATTAGCATAAAAGTAGAATAGAAACAAAACAAATCATGGTTAGAAGTGCAATTAAGAGCAACACACATAGCTAGATCGGATAGGAACCCAATTCCCAACCAATATTAGCTCCTTGTGGATATCGATCCCGATCTTTCGGGTAAAAGCTGCATCGACCGCTCTTGCCATTTTATAGTGGTATAGGCTTGGAGCCGATCACTAACCCTCCTAAGCACTTTAATATACTACACTTAACTTTCAAATATACACTTTTCATGACCAATTCAAGCAATGCCACGAAACAATATACAACTTGGCCCTTTTTCTTTAAGCACAACTCTGCATTCTAGTGGCCGGATCACGATGAATAGGAGGTGTATTTTCTATATACTTATTTTTCTCCTTTTTGCATTTTCTTTGGGTTTTTTTCTCTTTTTTTTTCCTTCAACACTCTATAAATTTAGGTTGCCCGACTAATGATCTTCCAAAACATACATGCACCTTCGGCCTTTCTATGGTTCCACTCAAAAGTTACCCCAACTTTTACATTACTCTTCTAGCGATTTAAGTGCTTTCGGGGGTAAAGGTTCTAAAAAATTATATTAAGAACAAAATGGTAATCGGCTTGTAATGTGGGTACCAAAGAAAAAGCTTGTAGGCTCAAATGGGTTGTCTAAGAATAATTTTTTATGGTGGCATAATAGCTCAATAGACAATCAAAGAAACTCCTACATCATCTCCTAGACTCACAAAGCTTACTACACTTCGACTACACACATGGCAAGTTCTAGACAAAAACAGTATAGCACATAATGTAATCAAAATCTCACCTCACACAATGCACATGACCCCAGTCAGGACGATTCCATTCCAACTCTCAAGTTTAGAAAAGTAATCACACAGTCAAGACGTATTAAGAAATAAAGCACTACATGAACAATGAGTCAAATAACTGAGAGAAAGCGTCACAGACAGGCTATTCGATCTTTCACGGCATCAATTTTCATTAAAACATGTTAGGAAGGTAATTTGCATGCTAAGGCCTAACTATACTAGCATCAAGTAGGTCAAAGGCACATAAGAGCACTCAAGTTTTTTTTCTCAATTTCCTAAAAATTAAAATTACCCGGTTCAAGTTACATCCCTTGGAAAAGAACCAATGTCAAAAGAAAAACCAAGGGGGGTTATTATCTGCCTACGACTAAATAAAAAAAATATTCTTGGATTTTTTGTTGGACCTTTATACCTCAAGAAAGTTATCCAAGAGATCCATCGTCAGGAAAAGTCCCTTTTTTTTTATAAAAAAAATTCAGCTAAACTAACACAACTAAACTATCATAGAAAATTACCCAGATAATCTCCTCACCCTACATTTAAAATTGTGCATTGTCCCTAATGCACATCTTAAATAACATGAGGGTAAAAAAAATCCCCGGTAGGCCAGAGGCCGAAGCATCAGCAGCTCATGGGATACTCAGACTTCTCCCAGGCCTGATTATTCATGCGGGTACCTTACACTTAGTTCCAACCATCTGGCTTGCTTTTGCTTCCTTCCACTAGCTTTGTTTTCCATGCTCTTTAACAAAAAAATTACACTACAAAAAAAACACAATAAAAAAATAGTAAACAAATAAAATATAAAAAAAAAATTAAAGTTGGGTTGCCTCCAAACAAGCACCTAATTTAACGTCGCAGCACGACATGAATCACTTTCTGCCTCCACTTCGAACTTATCAATTGAACTCCCAATTTGGCTTAGAGTTTTCGGTTATGCTTCAGGGGTGGTGGAACAAATATAATTGGCCCAATAAACCATTGTACTATTCTACAGAATCTACACTTCTTGGCTTTTAGATGAGGTATGTAGTCCTGTCTTTCTAGCACGAAAAATTTCAGAATGTAGGGACCTTGTTCCTTATTATTTGATTCCTCAATTGGCTTGGATAACTCTATTTTCATATTATTATCCAAACACATTGTGAAAAAAATGCTTGGAGTGAGGACCAATGTGCTTAAATACATAAACTTTAGGACTTTCAATATCCTCAATATCAATGATACTGGAGTCGGCAAAATTTGTATCTTCAATGTCCTTGGCTGACTCTAGTCTTCAACATTGGTATCCTCAAGTTGTAGTTGGCTAGGTTGTTGGTGTTCTGCTCTGACCTCCTCCATTAGCACCTCAATTTCTGCATCTACTTCACATTTTTCTTGCTACTATCCACAATATTGGCTTCTTAAGCATTAGAAGCTTCAACTAGTTGACTCACTTGAGCCTCCAAGTTGCGAATAGTTGCCTCTTACCTTTCTATCTGCAGTTGTTTCTCATTATTTTGTTCCAGAAGGCACTTTAGCATACCCTTGATCTCCTTCAGGTCTGTATCCCCAAGTTCTTTGTTCCTATTAACTTCACAAGTAGAACCAGCATAATAAGGGGTGGGGAGAGGATAAGAAATATAAGCACAACCATAAAAGTGATCATCTTGACCACCACACATATCACACACATTCCACACATGAGATTGAGTTGGTGCACATAACTCGCTCTCGGAAATATATTGCTAATTTTGGCACGAGTGATTTCCTCCACAATATGCATAAAGAAGATCAAAAGTAGAATTACCAATATCAAACTCCCATAAATCCAAGATGCCATGTTTTTCCAATCAACAAGTAAAACAAAATAAAAAAATTCAAATACTAAAAAAATAAAATAAAAGTTCAAACTTGAAACCTAGCAATATATACAGCTACAGCTACACGCCTACACCGTTAGCTTCCCGGCAACGGCGTCAAAATTTGATCACGCCCAACTATGCCTTATAAAAAGGTCTAAGCGGTCATTGCAAATATAATCCGGTTTACAAGTCTGGAGTCGAATCCCATAGAGAACTAAGGCTTAGCTATAACTGTTTATTATCACTAAGAAGACAAGCTCGAACAAATTCTGAAATTATCAATATTAAGACTCTTATGTCTAACTTATTAACTAACTAATTAAAGTAGTAAATTATAACCTAGAGATACTAAGGCTTGGAGAAAAGATTAAGGAGAGGTCTAGAGTTACGGTTTCCCCTATTGTCAGAATCTCCCCCGCTACGTTTCATATAAATCCGCCTAAGTGTTTTCTACTGATTGTGAGTACTTTGGGTATCGTCTCTCTCTCTCGAGCAACTATCACAATTTACTAGACATATTCTCCCGAACTATGCTAGCTGGCACTAATTCATCGCTCACTATGATCGTACCAAGGTTTCGTTATCCCTAATCCCGCCTTTAAACCCTCCGTATTGATCTCTCAAATACGGTAGGAGTGGTGTTGTTCAACAACTACCTAAATCTGTACTCTCTCGAGCAATATACACACTAAATAGGCACAGTTAATTGAGAGCTCTTCAATCAACAACAACAAAAATATAGTTGAACAAGTAGAGAAAAATCAAGGCAAATCTATATTAAACATAGTAGAAAATCATCCACCAATAGGTTCCATCAAACCCTAGATTAGAAAGTTTAGCTACTCATCATACTAACAATCATGATAATAATTGAAAGCATTAAAATACAGATTAAGGAAGAACGAAAGAGAAAACTCTTATGATTCGTTGCTTCCAAGTGTTCCCGTAGCCTTCTTGCCTCTCCAATAATGTCTTCCCCCTAAGAAATAGGTTTAGAACCCCTTATATACATGTTTGGGGCGTGTAGGGTCAAAACTACTAAGTCCTAGCCGAATTAGGATGAAATCCGTCCTTGGCCGTCTCGCTTGGCGCCTCGCGCCAAGATGGACACCGAAATTTTTCCTCTTTTGTGTTGTTTTGCCATTGGCATTTTGGTTGGTGCCTGCGCCAACCTGGGCACCAAAATCATGCTTCCTCCAAATTCTTCTGTTTTTACTTCACTTTGCATGCAAGCTTGTCAAATCACTTCTGTCACGACCCAAACCCCGGTCGTGATGGCGCCAGACACACTGCTAGGCAAGTCCGACCATTTACACAACCTTAACCAAATAACCTAGATGGATAAATAAATATTCACAAGAAAAGAAAAAAAAATATAACAATATAAGTGCGGAATCTCTGAAATAATTTCTAATATCCGAAAAACCCCAAAATAAAATACTAAATAGCCCAAAGATCTGGTGTCACAAGTCTGAGCCTCTAATGCATGAGTATTAACCTACTACATAATGTTTCTCTAGAAATGTGGAAAATAGATAAATAAAATAGAAGGAAGATCAGGACTGCGAACGCCAATTTGCAGCTACCTTGAATCTCCCGAATGTGATGCTAGGCAGAGATAGATCTCACTCAGCCTCAGTGGGTACACCTGAATCTGCACACAAGGTGCAGGGAGTATTTTGAGTACTTCCAACTCAGAAAGTAATAAATATAAATAAAGTCTGAGGATAAGAAATCCTAAATAAACACAAAGCAAAGCTATAAATACAACAACGTGAACCAATAGCATAATACAGTAAACATAAAAAAACAGTTATAATAAAGTCACACCAGAATAAGAATAAATGACAATTAAATATGCAATGCAACACATAAACCGGTACCTCCAGTACCCCGCTGCGGCCGTGCAGCCCGCTCCATTTATTTAACGTTGACGGCGCTCACTGGGGGTGTTCAGACTCCGGGAGGGGCCCCTTACGGCCCAAGCGCAATAATAAGCCATATCGTGGCATCAAACAGGCCCTCGGCCTCATATCCATATCAATATCATACCACTGCGGCGTGCAGTCCGATCCCATACTCAGTCCAAAATCACATAAGCCTTTCGGCACAATAATATTATTCAGCCCAAACTTCATTTAGAAACATTATTTTAGTTTCTACTTTTAGAAAAATGGCTGAGTTTACAAAAAAAAAAACAATGTTAAATACCAGGACTGAGTTCAATATCTAGAAATATGGTAAGAAACCAGTAAAATAATCCCTGAAGGATTCAAGTAGTTGGCACGAAGCCCAATTATGACAATTAATCCATTTTTTATAAGGATATTATAAACTTACAATCAAATAGGTATCAATTTTATTAAGCGGGACGGACCAAGTCACAATCCCTGACGGTGCTCTACCCTACGCCCGTTATCCGGCGTGCAAGTCACCTCACATAGCACTACGTTGTGCAAATTCGGGGTTTCAAACCCTCAACACAGCATTTACATTTATTACTAACCTCAAGCTGGCCAAAGTCCTAGCTTGCTATGCCCTTGCCTTTCGAATTAACCTCCTCGTGCGTCGAATCTGACCAAAACCACAACGAATACGTCACAATAGGCTAAGGGAACATAACCCAATCGAAAAGACTCGAAAAATATCGATAATCACGAAATTCGCAAAACCCGAGCCCCGGGCCCACTTCTCGAAAAATCAGAAAATTAACATCACCGGATTCCTCATCTCGCCACGAGTCTATACATACCAAAATCTCTCAAATCGGAGCACAAATGGCCCCTCAAATCTCAAATTTAGAATTTCAAACTCAAGCCCTAATTTCTTACAATTTGGCTATATTCTCAAGGATGATTCTACAATAAAATCATGTTTTTAACTCATAAAACTTACCTTTAATCGATCCCAGTTGAAACTCCCTTCAATCCCCGTCCAAAAGCTCTCAACAATGCCCAAAAATGGTGGAAAAATGGGTTGGGTTCGCGGATGAAATGTTTTAAAACATTCTGCCCAGGTCTGACCCCTCCTTCTTCGCGTTCGCGAGACCACTCTCGCGTTCGCGAAGGCCAAGTTCCCCAGACCCTTCGCGTTCGCGTAGCATGCCTCGCGTTCGCGTAGGCCAATTGACTCCAGGCCCAAACTCCTTCTACGCGTTCGCGATTGCACTCTCGCGTTCGCGTAGCACACTGTTCCCCTCCTTCGCGTTTGCGTCTCATCCTTCGCGTTCGCGAAGGCCAAATCTCATCCCCCCCTTCCTCTTCGCGTTTTTCCTCTTCGCGTTCGCGAAGAAGGAAACCAGATACCATCAGTTCAGCAATCCAACAAGTTCCAAAAATGACCCGTTGGGCATCCGTAACACACCCGAGGCCCCCGGGACTTCAACTAAAAATGCCAACATATCCTAATACCTTATTCAAACTTGCTCCAATCATCAAAACACCTCAAACAACACTAAAACCAACATTTCTCATCGAATTCAAGCCTAAGTTCTTCCAAAACTTCCGAAACACGCATTCGATCAAAAATCCTACCAAAACACCTCCGAATGACCTGAAATTTTGCACACACATCCCAAATCACCTAACGAAGCTACTGCAACTCTCGGAATTCCATTCCGACCCTCGGATCAAAATCTCAGCTATCAACCGGAATTCGCCAAAATACTAACTTCGCCAATTCAAGCCTAATTCTACACCGGACCTCCAAAATCACTTCCGATCACACTCCTAAGTCACAAATCATCCCCCAAAGCTAACCGAATCGTCGGAATCCACATCCGAGCCCTCTAACTCATAGGTCAACATCCGGTTGACTTTTCCAAAACAAGCCTTCCTTAAAGAGACTAAGTGTCTCATTTCCTTCCAAAAATCAACCCAATTCAACTCGTTCACACAAGACACTGATAATGAAGCATAACGAAGCAGGAAATGGGGAAACAGAGCGGCTCTCATGAGACGATGGGTCGGGTCGTCACATCCTCCCCAACTTAAACAAACGCTCGTCCTCGAGCGTACCCAGAGTTGTCCTAGAAGCCAACCAATAGCTGAATGACCTTACCAAGCATATACCCGGGGGTGATCCCACATCACCCTATCTCGCATAGGTCTGATAACACAACATAGCTGAAATTTCACAATCCATCTAGTCCATAAACCATAGAACCACATTGCACTTTCCGAAATCATACACAAGATCAGAACCTCACATCTATACTCAGAATAAGCCCGAACCAGCTGTAATAACCCATACCTGCAACCTCATGTGCAATCATATGATATACTACATAACACAAACACTCGAAACGATAACTTCTATTCACAGCGTTGCCCAACACCCGAATACCGGTAGAAAACCTTTTAACAACTAAGGTTTTATTCCAACACTTTCATATACTACCAACGATAAATGAAACACGCAATAGACCGTAACCATTTCTCAGATCAACCATTCATGAAACCACTTCTCCTTTGGCAAATACTACATCAAATTTCTGAATTGAAGCTCGATATTATCCTTCCAACATACTGAAATCGAATTTGCTCGTACTCATTAAAGATCCCAACAATCTCATCTAATCAACACCCTACTCTGGTGACATTACACATTAGTACAGGACTAAGCCACAACTCGCACAATACACGCACCAATAAGCAACAGTCCGAACATACTCAATTCCTGAAAATGACTCAAATGAAAGAGCTGTACTTCTAGCTCTTCAGTACCACCACAACACAAAACTGAGAACCCGCCTCCAATCATAAAGACAGAACACACGAATCTGCTCGCAGTATCATACCTCCACATAACTTCGTCCCAATGCGTGACCTCATACAATACGAACCGCTTAGGCAATAAGCCACCCCCGTACATAACCAAAAGTCTCATATGACGCCACAAAGTGCTGATAGGCTGCCGATTAAAATGAGGTACAAAAGGGAAGACGAACTCTGGAAGGAACTGCCTAACTCACGCACTAATATATGCTCTCCTTAGAAAAATAGGAAACCAGGCATACAAAAATAGCATATAGAAAACTATACTCAATATCACACTGTTGCGGCGCGCAACCCGATCCAAATAACACACTAATGGCGGCGTGCCACCCGATCCACACCTAACACTCACCTAAAGAGGTGCACATCGAGCTAAATTGCTCATTAATATAAAATACCGAATTTCGGTCACAAGCATGCTAAGTGTATAATACCATCCCTGAGGGGACATATAGCGCTATAAGCTACCAAAACCCAAGCTCAACTGAGGAGCGATATACAATCTGAGTATCGAGAGCCATTTTGCTCATAAACATCATTCCTACGTGGATCCTCAACACATAAGCTTTTTCTCAAGCTGTCTCACAACTCACATGGCGCAGTGTATCACTGCATAACATATCTGACAACGAAATAACACCCTGACTCCTCCTCCATAAGGAGCGCATCACTGAATTGAACCCGTTTGGCCCGACATAGAGCCTATATTCACATTTGAATCCATCCATTGACCTCAAGCCGATTCTGATCGCACTGAACTAGGTTAATTACCTTTCAAGGGTCCCTAACAACTCATCTTTCGCTCGTAACACATAAGAGCATCCATCATAGTCGGAGAAATCATCCGTAGTCCACAACTCAATAGACTGAGTGCCCTCCGGGCATATTTTCTCAATTCAACGATATTATCACAACCTTCATACTTGGTTCAAGTCTTCAATCAATCAAGTGACTAACTGCCATACTTACAAAATCTTCCTGTGGGACCTCTACCACAACCTACCAACGAATGACCGGGTCGTACCCCCAGACCACCAACCGCACTAACACTGAAAAGCGATCAAAAATCATTAACCAGGGTGCAAGCCTTTTCACAAGACACCGTTCTCAGGTGACGCTGAAGACAATACCGATTTACCTTAAACATCTAGACTTCTGCCCTGCTCATCCGGGCTCGTGACATCCTTGTCCATACCGAGTTGTTACCTCTATCTTCACTTCAAATGCCACACCACTCATTGCACCCAACATGTCAACATACGGTAGGACACGCTCTTCACCACAGCTTCGGAACCATTATTAGATTAATACTTCATTATATAAAACTCTCCACTTAACTCACTTCAGGAGACCATAGCAACACACAGGTGAATTCTCATAACCGTAGAATATGCAAATCTCTAAGTAGTGATCCAGCCCACCATGACCCTTTCGGGATCCACCTACATGTAACAGGCCCATAACATTGGAATACTCCTGAATAACATCATTTACGACGGACGACAGGCCTCACCTGAACCGCCACAAATCACATGCATAACCCGATCGTGCTAAGGGAATTGATCTCTACCACCAATATGCCAACAGATATATGGCTAACCAATCCATCTTCTTTCGACTTACCCTGATTTCCCTAGGAATAATAGTAACTGCATTCAACATATAACACCATCCATCCGCACTCACCCCGAGTGACTTTGAATCACGAGACCATGCTGTCTCACATCCCACGAATCACTTCGTACCTTCCAACTGCTACATCGTAAATCAGAACATCCTAGAACATTCTACGAATTCTGAACCATTACTTGCACCTTCCTGATAGTGCCACATAGAAGCCCATAATTGATATAGAACAATTTACACGTCTTGACCTCTCCCAATGGAGACTCAGTTCTAATCGCATATACAAATTCCAGATACCCAAATGACACATGCAGAATCTCGACCACATTAGTACCATTCTCGAGAGTCATTTACTCCATTTAACTGCATTTAGCCTGATCAAATGAACAGAACCACCCGTGCCTCGTTAGCACTCCGACACCGCAAGATATGAACAATACAAGCACGCATCTTCCTACTCTATGCACCGAGCACCCTTTACTAGCAGCAACTTAAGACTTCCTCCCCACTAAACAAACGCTCGTCCTCGAGCGTACCAGAGTTGTCCTAGAAAGCCAACCAATAGCTGAATGACCTTACCAAGCATATACCCGGGGTGATCCCACATCACCCTATCTCGCATAGGTCTGATAAACAACATAGCTGAAATTTCACAATCCATCTAGTCCATAAACCATAGAACCACATTGCACTTCCGAAATCATACACAAGATCAGAACCTCACATCTATACTCAGAATAAGCCCGAACAGCTGTAAACCCATACCTGCAACCTCATGTGCAATCATATGATATACTACATAACACAAACACTCGAAACGATAACTTCTATTCACAGCAGTTGCCCACAACACCCGAATACCGGTAGAAAACTTTTAACAACTAAAGTTTTATTCCAACACTTTCATAACTACCAACGAATAAATAATGGCCCCTCAAATCTCAAATTTAGAATTTCAAACTCAAGCCCTAATTTCTTACAATTTGGCTATATTCTCATGAATTTCAAGGATGATTCTACAATAAAATCATGTTTTTAACTCATAAAACTTACCTTCAATCGATCCCAGTTGAAACTCTCTTCAATCCCCGTCCAAAAGCTCTCAACAATGCCCAAAAATGGTGGAAAAATGGGTTGGGTTCGCGGATGAAATGTTTTAAAACATTCTGCCCAGGTCTGACCCCTCCTTCTTCGCATTCGCGAGACCACTCTCGCGTTCGCGAAGGCCAAGTTCCCCAGACCCTTCGCGTTCACGTAGCATGCCTCACATTCGCGTAGGCCAATTGACTCCAGGCCCAAACTCCTTCTACGTGTTCGCGATTGCACTCTCGCGTTCGCGTAGCACACTGTTCCCCTCCTTCGCGTTCGCGTCTCATCCTTCGCGTTCGCGAAGGCCAAATCTCAGCCCCCCCCCCCCCCCCCCATTTTTCCTCTTCGCATTCGCGAAGAAGGAAACCAGATACCAGCAGTTCAGCAATCCAACAAGTTCCAAAAATGACCCGTTGGGCATCCGAAACACACCCGAGGCCCCCGGGACTTCAACTAAAAATGCCAACATATCCTAATACTTTATTCAAACTTGCTCCAATCATCAAAACACCTCAAACAACACTAAAACCAACATTTCTCATCGAATTCAAGCCTAAGTTCTTCCAAAACTTCCGAAACACGCGTTCGATCAAAAATCCTACCAAAACACCTCCGAATGACCTGAAATTTTGCACACACATCCCAAATCACCTAACGAAGCTACTGCAACTCTTGGAATTCCATTCCGACCCTCGGATCAAAATCTCACCTATCAACCGGAATTCGCCAAAATACTAACTTCGCCAATTCAAGCCTAATTCTACACCGGACCTCCAAAATCACTTCCGATCACACTCCTAAGTCACAAATCATCCCCCGAAGCTAACCGAATCGTCGGAATCCACATCCGAGCCCTCTAACTCATAGGTCAACATCCGGTTGACTTTCCCAAAACAAGCCTTCCTTAAAGAGACTAAGTGTCTCATTTCCTTCCAAAAATCAACCCAATTCAACTCGTTCACACAAGACACTGATAATGAGCATAACGAAGCAGGAAATGGGGGAAACGGAGCGGTTCTCATGAGACGACGGGCCGGGTCGTCACAACTTCAAATTGACTCCTACACATATAAACACCATTATTAAGCTCGAGTCACAAATATTTACACCAAAATTAACAAGATTAAGGTCTAATGCAAGGCAAATTACATACAAAAATATGAATTTTTAGCGTAACATCAACCGAGTTGCCCTTTTTAACCAAAAATATACTACATAAGTAACTAGATGTTGGTCCTTCTATTTGGTTCTTGCAAGAAACCACCACTAACAGCTTACTTAAAAGAAAATCTTCAAGAAGATTGTGTGATGCCCTACATGTTGTAAGTATGATAGCTAGTTTTTTGTGTTTTTCTTTTGTGAAAATGGGACATTGGTCTCATTAATTCTCTCAATGACTCAATGCATCTGGCCACCTATAATGAAACAACGGATATGGACAAACATAAAATAGACCCATACATTCATTGCACATAAGAAAACTTTGTAGTTTAGTCATGGGATATATGTATTGTTGTCTTAGCCCAACCACACAACCATAGAACACCAATATCTAGGACCTTAGCAAGACTTCAAACACTTCCTATGAAATAAAATAGTAGAATATTTCATCTCTAACTGGATAAAAATTTTAAGATAAGCAACTTCATACAACGTAATATAGTTTCTAAAACAAGTAGAGATCTTTAATTGAGTCTCACTGTCACCTATCAACAAATGACGATAAAAATTAAGAATTAACTTATATAATAGAGTCGATCAGCTAATGTTTTATGTAATGGTGTAGGATTAGATCCTAAATATATTTTGTTTCTTATGAAAGGAAGTCTTCTTTAGATTCTGTATAAATTTATCTATGAAACCGAGATAGTTACCTTTCATAAAAAATAAAAATCTAACATTAGCCTATGCTTTATTCTTCTGAAGGTGGAAAAAAGATAAAACTAAATAAACAAATTATTTATCCAAAGTTCAATTTGAAACTCATGTAATTAACTTCTTTTTTTTTTTGGGTTAACCCTATAATTTGGATAAATCCACGAGAAATCTCATCAATTTTTAGTAAACCACTACTTTGGATTTGTAATTCAAATTTGGAACGATGACTAGACATACAAAAGTTGGAATAGTGCTGCTGAATTATATGAAATGATAAAAGGAGCCTGTGTTATCCGCACAACTTGCCAATTGGAAATAGCTTCTACATCCACAAAAGCCGACCTATGAATATGCTTTGTAGTTCGTATTATGGTAATTTGGTAATTCCTAGCATAGATCCACGAGATACCTGATACCTTCCTTTAGTATAAATATCGGGGTGACTCTATCGCCAAATTCTTAGAGAGTTGCTTCCTTCATGTTCACCTGCATTTCCAACCCTTGCACCATTATTTTACATCAAAATAGTACAAACACCAAAATGATACAAAGTAACTCCAACCCATTATATTTTTTTTTACACCAAAAAAAAAATATTCCTTTTATATTCTTCTTTCTCTTCTATATTATATTATTTTCTTTACAAAACAAATCCTTTTTTTACATATAATTCATATTTCTTTATTATATAATCATTTAATATAAAATTATTTTATACCTTTAATTTTTAAACAATATAACTTATAAGCAAATATTATACATTATACATATTGTATAACTCTGTAAGGACCCGACTGGTCGTTTTGACCAATTGCGGCCGGTTCGGCAGTTTGAGGTCACGAGCAGCTTCATATTATGTGTATCGACTTGCATGCGCAGTCCGGGCGTGAAACCGGAAAGCTTTTATGTAAAAATATGAGAAATAGAAATTTTTAGAGTTGAAAATTTGGTTTAGTTGACTTTGATCAATATTTTTTAAAAAACGGACCCGGATCTGTGTTCCGATGATCCCGGGAGGTCTGCGGTAAAATATGGGACTTAGGCGTATGCCAAGAATTGAATTCTGAGGTCCCTAGCCTTAGAAAATAATTTCTGATAAAAAATTGTTGTGCTGGTTTTTAACGGAAATAAAGAAATAAATTAATGTTTGAACTTGTTGGTATCAGGCCCGTATTTGGTTCCGGAGCCTGGTACAAGTTTGTTATGATATTTAAGTCCTATTTGTAAAATTTGGTGGAAACCGGAATTGATTTGATGTGATTTGGACGTCCGGTTGAAAAAAATTAGAAAATTTGAGTGTCCTTGAGAAAATCATGAGTTTTGAGGTTAAATTCGTAGTTGCTGATGTTATTTTGATGATTTGATCGCACAAGCAAGTCCGTATGATATTTTTAGACTTGCGTGCATGTTTGGTTTGGAGCCCCGAGGGCTTGGGTGAGTTTCGGATAGGTTTAGGCTATGTTGTGCTTGTTTTTGGATGCTTCATCGTCGTTTCTTCAAGCAAAAAATAATACCACATTGAGCAAATGAGATCCAAATTTAGTTTTTATTGAACCATTAGATCTGTATCGAAATTACAGAGCCATAGGAAAAAGAATCATCGAATTTGGACATCGTATGAGGAAGTTATGCTCATTTTCGTGTCGGGAAAAATTGCTGGTTTCTGGTGTGTTCGCAAATGCGAACTTTTACATCGCATTTGCGTTGCCCAGTTCGCAAATGCGAACTTTTTGTCGCAAATGCGACTTCTGCCAGCCCTGATTTGTTTGCAATTTGCGAGGGTTCGCAATTGCGAACTCCGGGTCGCAAATGCGACATCTGAGGCCTGTTAAGTGAGGTTTTTGACGAGATTTTCACCCATTTTTTAATTTTCTCAAACCCTAAACCTCCATGGGCGATTTTCCAAAGACCTAAACTTCTCCAAATCATTGGGTAAGTCTCTCTAATCAATTTTCAACTATATTTTGTGATTATATCTTAGATTTAACATCAAATTCATGAGAATCTAAAGGAAAATTTGGGGAAAATTGTGAAATCTTTCAAAAATATAAAATGATGATTTGAATGACCAAATGGTATCAGAATTAGATAATTTTTGTATGGGTGAACTCGTAGCGGAATGGGCGTTCGGTTTTTGTAAATTTTGTCGGATTCCGAGGTGAAGGCTCGGGGAGTTGACTTTTGTTGACTTTTTACAAATTATATAAGAACATAGTTTTGTCAATTGAAATTGTTTTCTCTTGCATTGTTTGATATATTCAAGTCGTTTTTGGCTAGATTGAGCCGAGCATTGATGAATTGGTAAAGGAAAAGCTAAATTGAGTATTGAATTGGCCGGATTGAGGTAAGTATCTTGCCTAACCTTGTGTAGGGGACTTCTCCCTTAGGATTTGAGTCTTATATGCTATTTGTAGTCCGTGCACGTGAGGTGACGAGTGTGTGATCGGACTTATTTGTGGAAAATTTGCCTTTAAGGTTCTTAGGTCCTTATGTTCATTATGTGGGAAGTATTCCATTATGATTGAGTTTCCTAATTGCTTAATTTACCTCTATATGCTCCATACGATGTTGTTAGCTTCCCTCTAACTCTTACTTGTTACTTGGCCTTATTTGCCTTAATAGAAGCGATTGTTCTTCTTATCGTTTGTTATCTCTAAATTGTAAATTACTTTATGACCCCGTGTATATATGCTATGTGTCCAAATTGTTGTGGTTGTCGGTGTAGTTATCACATGCATGATATGCCTTGTTGTTTTGTTAAGATTATTGCGCTTCTTGGTTTTTCTGTGATTCTCTTGTTGTCGTGTATTCATACTCTTGGTGGTGGAATTCCTTGTGATTGGGTTGTTGGATTGTTTTTGAGTATTCTTCGTGTTGCTGCTGTGTGTTTATTTTGGGACTACGGGACGGTATCCCGGGAGATCCCCTTGCAATGTTACTTTGGGACTACGGGACAGTATCCCGGAAAATCCCCCTGCAATGTTTACTTTGGGACTACGGGACGGTATCCCGGAAGATCCCCCTGCAATGATTACTTTGGGACTACGGGACGGTATCCCGGGAGATCCCCCTACATGTTTACTTTGGGACTACGGATCGTAATTCCGGGAGATCCCCCTGCACTTTTATATTGGAACTACGGGACTGCACCTGGTAGATTCCCCAAGTACTGTGTATTTACATTTGGGACTATGGATCGGTATTCCGGGAGATCCCCGCGCACTATGAGTTGGACTACGGGACGACACCCGGGAGATCCACTGGATATTTATATTTGGGACTACAGGACGGTATCCTGGGAGATCCCCAGTTGTTATCTCTGCATTGAGTTGTACTCCTTCTGTGATTATTTTGTCTCCGTTGTATTTATTGTTATCAATTCAAGTGTTTTAACTGTTTAGATTCCTTTACTGTTGTGATCCTTTGTGTTGGAATCCATAATTTTTACAATACCTCTCCATATTTTATATATATATTTCAATACTTCAAATTTCAATAATTATTATATTTTTTACTCAATTAATTTCTCAATTAAATTTCCTTAAACCATTTGAGGTTGTATTTTACTTAAAAAGAAATTTCTACTAAGTTAATTTATTAAATCCCATGTTATAGGTAATAAATCTTCGACGTTGTATTTTAATTGAAAATGGTACTTTTTTTTTATTCAAATGATTTCTAATAATAACTTCATCTTTTCTTGTTGAGTTCCTAGTTGGTTTAGAAACCGTACTCTCTTTATGTTATGTAAATGAGACTCCTTAAACATCTTAATTGCATTGGTTATGGACCCTATGTACTGAGTAACATGAGAACGTCGCAAAGTGAGATATAAATATGTGGGTACGAGGTGCCGGGTGTGCTAAAGGTTTGGTAATTGAGGTTATGATATGAGACATCGAATTTGAGATGGCTGGAATTGTGCATCAGAAATGATATGATTTATTGAGTTGTCATCGCCTTTCTTATTTGAGTACATTTTACTTGTCTGTGACCCAGCTATTTTGGTGTTAATTTACTTGGTTATCTTCGTTTCCATCCGTGTTTCCCTTTATTGTTTTCTACTGTTTGTGGTTTGAGTTTCTCCCTATTGCTGATATTACCTTGTTATCGTATCTCGATAGTTTATCGTTATATCCTGTTCAGTTTATTTGACCAGTAGGTGCCTTGACTGTTCCTCGTCACTACTCCACCGAGGTTAGTCTTGATACTTACTGGGCACCGCTGTGGTATGCTCATACTATACTTCTGTACATTTTTGTGTACAGATCCAGGTATTTGGTCGATAGTAGCTGTGCGGATCGTCGCAGCGGAGACTCAAGGTAAACCTGCTGCTTCGTTCGCAGGCCCCGGAGTCACCTTCAGTTGTACTTATTTTCATTGGTTCCTTTTGTTTCGGAACAGTGACGTATTTATTTTGTATAACTACTCTTATAAAAGCTTATGACTTGTACCACCGGTTTTGAAAATTGTAATTTGTTCACAGAAATTTAATTTAAAGTTAGTAAATATCAATGTAATTTCAGTTAATATTAGGCTTACCTAGTTTAGAGACTAGGTGCCATCACGACTCCTTCGGAGGAATTTTTGGGTCGTGACA
>NW_017677564.1:0-24749 GCF_001879085.1 Nicotiana attenuata
CGCTTCTGCGGCTTGGGAACCGCAGAAGCGGAGCCGCATAAGTGGCCATCCAGATGCGGCCCTGGGTCATTTGTGAGAAACCGCAGAAGCGGTAAGTATTTCGCAGAAGCGGCCACAGCAGGTGCGGTTTAAGGCCGCAGAAGCGAAACCCCTGGATTTTAGTTAATAACCGCAAAAGCGGCATTTGTTCCGCATAAGCGGGACCGCATATGCGGTCCCTTGTCCTCAAAAGCGGAAAAGCCTGTGCAGATATAGAAATTCCGAGGGTTAGATTTCATAAGTTAGAAAAATCAAATTGAGCTCGGGGAAGGGCGATTTTCAGAGGGTTTTAAAAAGAAGACTATTGGGTAACGTTTCTTTAATCACTTCTAGTTATATTTCATCATTTTTGTAGTTAAATCCATCATTAAAATTCGAATTTGGGATCAAAAATTGGAAAATTGGGTGAAACTTCATAGGCTAAACTATTGGGTTTTCAAGTGGGTGTTTGACCTCCGATTTGGGAGATTTTTATATGGTTGGACTCGTGAGAGTACGAGGGTTCTGAAAATGTAAAAATTATTCGATTCCGAGACGTGACCTGAAGGGCATTTTGGTCATTTCACCTAATTTCACGCCATAGCTTTGAATTAGATAGCAAAACCAGTTGTTTGCAATGTTATATACAATGTGTAATTGAATTGAATAGATTTGGGCCATTTGGAGTCGGATACTCGTGGCAAGGGCGTGATTTCTAGTTGATTTGTGCTGGTTCGAGGTAAGTGGCTTGTCTAACCTTGTGTGGGGGGACCTTTCCCCTTAGGTTTTGTTATTTGATATTTGAGTGCTTGGTACGCGAGATGACGAGCGCGTACTTGAGCCAATTGTGGAAAATCCGGTTTTTACTTAAGATATTGAGACTGAGCTTTCCTTCATATTTGCCTTATTGTACTTGGAATTATAACCTGTGTTAGATTAGAAAAGCATGTTTAGTTGATCCAATTTGCCTAATTGCTTAAGTTGCCTTGACCGAACTACGTGAAGCATGCTAGGCTAGTACTACCAGTTGCTTGTCTTTGTACTTCTTTTCTTAGTATCTTCTGGTTGTGGTTGCGCATTTACATTGGGACTACGGATGTGGGATTCCGGTAGCTCCCCCTCTGTTTGTTTACTTTGAGACTACGGGTTCGATTCCCGGTAGATCCCCCCTGCACTTTTACTTTGGCACTGCGGGTTAGATTCCCGATAGATCCCCCTGCACATTGATAGTTGGACTACGGGACGGTATCCAGGGAGATCCTTCGGATATACTCATATGATGGACTGCGGGACGGTATCCTGGGAGATCCACTGGACAGTTGAGAAAAGGACTACAGGACGGTATCCTGGGAGATCCTCATTGTTACCATTGGTATTGAGTACGTATTCTGTGGTTGTTCCGTTCTTTGTGTATTTGATATTGCCTTGTTTAACCTGTCTTATCTCACTGCCGTACTCATTATTATTGTCAGTTTTTCATACTTTTAATTTATTATTATATTTTATCTCAATAAGGCCCTGACCTTCCTCGTCACTACCCAACCGAGGTTAGGCTTGGCACTTATTGAGTACCGCTGTGGTGTACTCATGCCCTTCCTGCGCATGTTTTTCATGTGCAGATCCAGGTACCTCCACTCAGGCGCACTATCCTTGAGGCGAGGAGAGCAACGGAGACTTCGAGGTATATTTGCAGCGTTCGCATGCCGAAGAGTCTCCTTCCTTATTCTATCTGTAGTGTTTAGATTCTATCATACTTTTGATTTGGACATTCTGGAGATTAGAGCATTTACAGTATTTCTATTAGCCTGTGGTTCCCGTGAGTTCTCGGGTTTTGGGATTGAGTTGTAGACTTCCGCATTTCTTTTGAGTTGTATAGGCCGAGCGGCCTTATATGCATTCATTATTTTAATATGTTTAGCTTTATTTAACTATTTCGCAAGTTAGGTTGTTATTTCCGCATTGTTAGGCTTACCTAGTTGTAGGAAGTAGGTGCCATCACGACATGTTCATGGAGGGTGAACTGGGGTCGTGACAAGTTGGTATCAGAGCTCTAGGTTCATAGGAGTCACGGAACACATGTCGGATATGTTTATGAGAGAGTTCGTTCCCCAGAGTCTTAGGGACGCATGGCGCGCAGAGTTTGAGCATTTGCGCCATGGTGCTATGACCGTTTCAGAGTATGCTATCCGTTACACCAGATTGGCCAGGCATGCACCGGCATTGGTTGCTACAGTTCGGGAGAGAGTTCGCAGGTTCATTGAGGGTCTTATTCCACCCATCAGATCTAGCATGGCTCGAGAGTTGGAGATGGGCATTCCTTATCAGCAGGTAGTGAGCATTGCTAGGAGGATTGAGGGTATGCTCGCCAGGGAGCGAGGGGAGAGGGAGGCCAAGAGGTCTCGAGAGTCGGGTCACTACTCTGGTGCCCGTACCCCATCAGCAGGTCGTTATGGCAGAGGTTATGCGGGTCGCCCTGTTCATTCAGCTCTTCCAGCAGCCGGCAGTGCTCCAGCTCCACCTACACCTCAGGAGCCTTACTATGCACCTCCAGTTTCTAGCGCGCCTCCTGCGCGAGGTGCTTCCAGAGGTCAGTCCAGCAGACCTGGCCCTAGTCAGTCACAGCCACCGCGCCCTCCCAGAGCTTGTTTCGAGTGTGGTGATACACGCCACATGGTTAGGGACTGCCCCAGACGTGGTAGGGGTGCATCTTGACAGACTGCTCAGCCACAGCGTGCTCCTCAGAGTTCTCAGGCCATGGTCACAGCTCCAGCTGCTACCCCACCTGCCCAGCCGGCTAGGGGCGGAGGTCGGGGAGATAGAGGTCGCCCTCGAGAGAGGGGCCGGGCCAGATATTATGCTATTCCTGCTCGTACTGAGGCTGTTGCCTCCGACTCCGTCATTACAGGTATTATACTGGTTTGTCACAGAGAGGCATCGGTTCTATTCGATCCAGGCTCTACTTACTCTTATGTGTCTTCTTACTTTGCTCCGCATTTGGGTGTGCCTCGGGATTCTTTGAGTGCCCCCGTTTATGTTTCTACTCCTGTGGGAGATTCTCTTGTTGTGGACCGCGTTTATTGGTCATGTTTGGTTACTATTCGTGGTTTTAAGACCAGAGCAGATTTATTGTTACTCGGTATGGTGGATTTTGACATTATTCTGGGCATGGACTGGTTGTCGCCCCATTTTGCTATTCTTGATTGTCACGCCAAGACCGTGACGCTGGCTATGCCAGGTATTCCGCGTATTGAGTGGAGCGGTACTTTAGATCACACTCCCAGTAGAGTCATCTCTTTTCTTAAAGCTCAGTGCATGGTTGAGAAGGGGTGTGCCGCGTATTTGGCTTATGTGAGAGATGTTAGTGTTGATACCCCTTCTGTTGATTCGGTTCCAGTGGTATGGGACTATCCCGATGTATTTCCAGCCGATCTTCCGGGCATGCCGCCCGATAGAGACATTGATTTTGGCATTGATCTGTTGCCGGGCACTCAGCCCATTTCCATTCCTCCGTATCGTATGGCTCCTCCTGAGTTGAAGGAGTTGAAGGATCAGTTGCAGGAATTGCTTGGTAAGGGTTTCATTCGACCCAGTGTTTCACCGTGGGGTGCTCCTGTCTTGTTTGTGAAGAAAAAGGATGGTTCTATACGTATGTGTATTGATTACCGTCAGTTGAACAAGGTTACAGTGAAGAACCGTTATCCTTTGCCTCGTATTGATGATCTGTTTGACCAGCTTTAGGGCGCACAGGTGTTTTCTAAGATTGACCTGCGCTCGGGTTACCATCAGTTGAAGATTCAGGAGCCAGATATCCCGAAGACTGCCTTCAGGACTCGGTATGGTCATTACGAGTTTCTTGTTATGTCATTTGGGCTGACCAATGCCCCAGCAGCTTTCATGCATTTGATGCACAGTGTATTCAGGCCATATCTTGACTCGTTCGTTATTGTTTTTATTGATGATATTCTGGTTTATTCCCGGAGTCGGGAAGATCATAAGCAACACCTGAGGACCGTGCTTCAGACCCTGAGGGAGAAGAAGTTATATGCAAAGTTCTCAAAATGTGAGTTTTGGTTGAGTTCTGTGATATTCTTAGGCCACGTGATTTCGAGTGAGGGTATTCGGGTGGATCCGAGGAAGATAGAGGCCATGCAGAGTTGGCCCAGACCGTCCTCAGCTGCAGAGATTCGCAATTTCCTTGGTTTGGCGGGCTACTACCGTCGTTTCGTGGAGGGATTTTCATCGATTGCGGCCCCTATGACTAGATTAACCCAGAAGGGTGCCCTATTTCAGTGGACAGAGGAGTGTAAGGCGAGCTTTCAGAAGCTCAAGAAAGTTTTGACTATAGCCCCAATCTTGATGTTGCCTACCGGTTCGGGGTCTTATACTGTCTATTGCGACGCCTAGAGAGTTGGCCTTGGAGCGGTGCTGATGCAGGACGGTAAGGTGATTGCCTACGCGTCGAGACAGTTGAAGATACATGAAAAGAATTACCCTGCCCACGACCTTGAGTTAGCTGCCATTGTTCATGCCTTGAAGATCTGCCGTCATTATTTGTACGGTGTGCCTTGTGAGATCTATACTGACCATCGGAGTTTGCAGCACTTACTCAAGCAAAAGGATCTTAATATGCGTCCGAGGAGGTGGTTAGAGCTGCTGAAGGATTATGACATCACTATCCTGTATCACCCGGGCAAGGCCAATGTGGTGGCGGATGCCTTGAGTCGCCGGGCAGAGAGTTTGGGGAGTTTGGCATATTTACCAGCTTCAGAGAGGCCTATGGCGATGGATGTTCAGGCCTTAGCCAGCCAGTTTGTGAGATTGGATCTTTCAGAGCCTAGCCGGGTTCTAGCTTGTGTGGTTTCCCGGTCTTCCTTACTTGATCGTATCAGGGAGCAGCAGTATGAGGACCCTCATTTACTTGTCCTTAAGGACAAGGTTCACCATGGAGATGCCAGGGATGTGACCATTGGAGATGACGGGGTATTGAGGATGCAGGGCCGAATTTGTGTGCCCAATGTTGATGGTCTTGAAGAGTTGATTCTAGCAGAGGCCCATAGTTCGCGGTATTCCATCCATCGGGTGACGCGAAGATGTATCAGGACTTGAGGCAGCACTACTGGTGGAGGCGGATGAAGAAAGATATAGTTGGTTATGTGTCTAGATGCCTCAACTGCCAGCAGGTGAAGTATGAGCATCAGCGCCCGGGTGGGTTGCTTCAGCAGATAGAGATTCCGGAGTGGAAATGGGAGCGCATCACCATGGACTTTGTATCTGGACTCCCACGGACCTTGAAGAAGTTTGATTCCATTTGGGTTATTATGGATCGGCTGACCACGTCCTCTCATTTTATTCCTGTGTGTACCACTAATTCATCTGAGCGTTTGGCGGAGATTTATATTCGGGAGATTGTCCGTCTGCATGGTATTCCAGTTTCTATCATTTCGGACAGAGGTGCTCAGTTTACATCGCGGTTCTGGGGGGCCGTGCAGCAGGAGTTAGGTACTCGGGTGGAGTTAAGTACAACATTTCACCCCCAGACGGACGGACAGTCCGAGCGCACTATTCAGATTCTTGAGGATATGCTCTGTGCGTGTGTGATTGAGTTTGGAGGGTCTTGGGATCATTTCTTGCCATTGGCGGAGTTTGCTTACAACAACAGTTATCAGTCTAGCATTCAGATAGCGCCGTATGAGGCCTTATATGGTGGGAGGTGTAGATCTCCGGTGGGTTGGTTTGAGCCGGGTGAGGCCAGGCTATTGGGCACAGAGTTAGTTCAGGATGCATTGGAGAAAGTTAAGATGATTCAGGATAGACTCCGTACAGCCCAGTCCAGACAGAAGAGTTACGCGGACAGGAAGGTTCGTGATGTTTCATATATGGTTTGTGAGCGGGTTTTGCTTCGGGTTTCGCCTGTGAAAGGCGTCATCAGGTTTGGGAAGAAAGGGAAGTTGAGTCCGAGGTTTATCGGCCATTTTGAGATCTTGAGGCGAGTTGGGGAGGTTGCCTATGAGCTCGCCTTACCTCCTAGTTTGGCCGGAGTTCATCCGGTATTTCATGTTTCGATGCTCCGGAGGTATCACGGGGATCCGTCGCACGTGTTGGATTTCAGTTCAGTCCAGTTGGACAAGGATCTATCCTATGTTGATGAGCCAGTGGCTATATTGGACAGGCAGATCAGAAAGTTGAGGTCAAAGAACATAGCTTTAGTGAAGGTTTAGTGGCGGGGTCAGCCGGCCGAGGAGGCGACTAGGGAGACCGAGCAGGATATGCGCAACAGTTACCCTCATCTTTTCACTACTTCAGGTATGTTCTCTATGCTCGTTCGAGGACGAACGAATGTTTAAGTGTAGGAGGATATGACGACCCGGACGGTCGTCTTAAGAATTTACGCCCTGATCCCCTATTAACTGCTTTCCCTAAGTTCATTTCTGCTATTTTGGTTTGTCGGGACGTTCGGTGTTGAGTTTCGGAGAGTTTTGGGACACTTAGTCCCTAAATGAGAGCTTAAGTGTTGAAAAGTGGTTCGTAGTCAGAACAGTGTGAGACGACCACGGAATGGAAATCCGATGGTCCCGTTAGCTCCGTTAGGTGATTTCGGGGTTGGGAGCATGTTCGGAATGTATTTTGGAAGTCCGTAGCTCATTTAGGCTTGAAATGCCGAAGGTTGAATTTTCGAAGTTTCCGGTCCGATAGTGAGTTTTTGATCCGAGGGTCGGAATGGAATTCCGGAAGTTGCAGTAGCTCCATCGTGTCATTTGGGATGTGTGTGCAAAATTTCAGGTCATTCGGACGTGTTTTGGTTGGGTTTTTGATCGAAAATGTATTTTGATGGAATTTGAAGTTCTTAGGCTCAAATCATTGATTAATTCGAGTTTTCGGCATTGTTTTAGGTGGTTTAAGGATTGGTACAAGTTTGAATGAGGTATTAGGTGTTATTGGTTGAGGTCCCGGGGGCCTCGGGATGAATTCGGATGGTTGACGGAAGGTTTTTGAAGTTGAAGAATTGCTGAAGACTGCTGGTACCTGTCATAACCGCACCTGCGGTTTGGGTTCCGCAGGTGTGGAGATGCAGAAGCGGCCTGTCCATCGCAGGAGCGAAATTCGAGTGTTTCTTCAGTTTCCGCAGGTGCGGAAGTGTAACCGCAGAAGCGGTTACGCACCTGCGAGATAATAGTCGCAGATGCGGCCCTTGGGTCTTTGGTTGAAAATGCAGAAGCGGTAGGAAACCCGCATAAGCGGAATCCGCAGGTGCGGTATAAGACAGCAGAAGCGGAGCCTGGCAACTTAAGGAAAAGCCGCAGAAGCGGCACTTGGTCAGCAGAAGCGGTCCCTTGTCCGCAAAAGCGAAAATGCCTGTGCAGATATAGAAATTTCGAGGGTTAGATTTCATAAGTTAGAAAAATTAATTTGAGCTCGGGGAAGGGCAATTTACAGAGGGTTCTGAAGAGAAGATTATTGGGTAACGTTTCTTTGATCCCTTCTAGTTATATTTCATAATTTAGTAGTTAAATCCATCATTAAAATTCGAATTTGGGATCAAAAATTGGAAGAAATTGGGTAAAACTTCATAGGCTAAACCATTGAGTTTTGAGTGAGCATTTGATCTCCGATTTGGGAGATTTTTGTATGGTTAGACTCGTGAGAGTATGAGGGTTCTGAAAATGTGAAAGTTATTCGATTCCGAGGCGTTGGTCTGAAGGGCATTTTGGTCATTTCACCTAATTTCACGCCTTAGCTTTGAATTAAATAGCAAAACCAGTTGTTTGCGATGTTATTTACAAAGTGTAATTGAATTGAATAGATTTGGGCCATTTGGAGTCGGATACTCGTGGCAAGGGCGTGGTTTCTATTTGATATTGAGACGGTTCGAGGTAAGTGGCTTGTCTAACCTTGTGTGGGGGACCTCTTCCCCTTAGGACATGATATTTGATATTTGAAAGCCTCGTACATGAGGTGACGAGCGCGTACTTGAGCTAATTGTTGGAAATCCGTTTTACTTGAAGTATTTAAATTGAGTTTTTCTTGCCTACCTGTTTATTCTGAATTGTAAGTTTATCCTATGCTAGTTTAGAGAAGCATGTTTAGTTGACTTACTTGCTTAAGTGCTTAAACTGTCTTGTTTGTACTACGTGAAGCATGTTAGGCTAGGATTTCTATTACTTGTTCTGAGTTTAGCATTTATCCTAATGTTTTGGGCTGTTATTGTGTGATTTAAATTGGGACTACGGGACGACATCTTGGGAGATCCCCCTGTACTTGTTATGTTCTGAACTGAGGTGCGGGACACCAAGAGATACCTCGTGTATATGATGAGGATACCAAGAGATCCTCGGGATACCAAGAGATCCCTAGTGTATATGATGAGGATACCAAGAGATCCTCGGGATACCAAGAGATCCCTCGTGTATATGTTGAGGATACCAAGAGATCCTCTTAGTGTATATGTTGAGGATACCAAGAGATCCTCGGGATACCAAGAGATCCCTCGTGTATATGATGAGGATACCAAGAGATCCTTGGCTATTACTTCCTGTTGTGAGTAGTATTCCTTATATTGTTTTGTTTCTGCTTCCTATTACTGTTTCCCTTATTTATCCTGTTTAGATTCTCGCTGTAGACTTTATCTATACTGTTTTCCTTATCCTATCATATATTATGTTTATCTTAGTAGGGCCATGACCTTCCTCGTCACTACCCAACCGAGGTTAGGCTTGGCGCTTACTGAGTACCGCGGTGGTGTACTCATGCCCTTCCTGCGCATGTTTTCATGTGCAGATCATCCAGGTACCTCCACTCAGGCGCACTATCCTTGAGGTCAGGAGAGCTACGGAGACTTCGAGGTATATCTGCAGCGTCCGCAGACCGAAGAGTCTCCTTCCTTATTCTATCTGTAGTGTTTAGATTCTATCATAGTTTTGATGTAGACATTCTGGAGATTAGAGCATTTACAGTATTTCTATTAGCCTGTGGTTCCCGTGAGTTTCCAGGTTTTGGGATGGGATTTTAGACTTCCGCATTTATTATGAGTTGTATGTACCTAGTGGCAGTTTTATACAGATTTCTTATAGTTGTTCAGCCTTAATTAGTTATTTTCGCAAATTATGTTGTTTGTTCCGCACTGTTAGGCTTACCTAGTTGTAGGAACTGGGTGCCATCACGACAAGTTCATGGAGGGTGAACTAGGGTCGTGACAATTTTGACCTGGCGAAACGGTTTGAAGAGGTTTGGCCGTGCTCTGGCTTCTGAGCTGCCTACATATCCCTGGTCTTACAGGAATTTGGCCATATGTAGTTCAGGATCCATCGGCGGAGTATGCCGATAGAGACTTTTCAAGAACGGACACAGTATTCAAGATGGGGTGAATGGTTAAAGTCTAATAGGGCTGCGGGAACTGGAGCGGCATCGCTCCTGCCGAGATGGCCGTTGCTTGCCGGTTCACCTGCAAATAAGCAATACAAGCATATATTGTGCGTAAATTTAATCATGATGCACATTCCCGTCGGACCATGAATGTTGTCTTTGGACGATTAGAATGACGTCCTTAGACCATGATGTCCTGGGCCATGAAGCGTATAATAAAGGATTCGCAGGCCATGGAATGATGCTCTCGGGCTATGGGAATGGTGCCTCCGAACCATGACGCCTTTGAATAATGATATGCAAAAGATTAAAAGGGATCCTCAGGCCATGGCATGGTGTTCTCGGGCTATGCAAATGGTGCCTCTGAACAATGACGCCTTCGGAGAGTTTGGCGATCTTTCAGCCCATGAGATGCAGTAGGTGGCGATCTTTCAGCCATGCAAATGTAAATAAGGTGGAGATCTTTCAGCCATGCAAATGTAAATGAGGCGGCTATCTTTCAGCCATGCAAAGGTAACAAGGTGGCGATCTTTCAGCCATGCAAATGTAAATGAGGTGGCGATCTTTCAGCCATGCAAATGTAAATGAGGCGGCGATCTTTCAGCCATGCAAAGGTAGAGGTGGCGATCTTTCAGCCATGCAGATGCAGATGCAGATGAGGCAATCTTTCAGCCATGCAGATGCAGATGGAGACAGCGTTTAGTCTCGGAAGGCAGAATGGTAGCCTTATGCAATGCAGAAAAATGCAGATAAAGACAGTGTCTAGTCTCGGAAGGCAGAATGGTAGCCTTGTCCAAGAAATAAAAAGGGCAAATGGTGATAGAGCTTTCTTAGCTGATAGCAAGTTGCGATATTGTGACTGCTGGGGATAATGTGATACAGGGAATATCACCGGCGCGCGTGGATAGCAAATGTTGGTAAGTGCAACAATTCTGAGAGTTGTATTCATGAACAATATTTGTCTCGTGAGTGTATAATATGTCAGATGCTTTTGCGATCCAAGTGCCTGCATCCAAAGAAAAATCGTGAGTTTTGCAGAGGGGGAGGTCAGTTTGCGTCCTCGCTGGCTCTGCTTGACCTGTTTTGCTTTGATCTGGTGATACTGTTGGGGTAGCGTTGCTAAACGAAGCAATTTTAGCTATAAATATGCATGAATTTGTAAAAAATATGACATAAGTATACAATTAAGAAACAACTTTTAGATGAACCGACGACTGTGACGTGGCTCAAGACATTGTGACCTCTCTTGCTACGGAATTTTGAGGGCCCTCCTCAAAATTCTGCCCCAGTTTACTCGGTTGATGCTTTCGACTGCTGCTAGTGATGATCGGCTGAAATTACTTCGGAATTTTGAGGGGCCTCCTCAAAATTCTGCCCCAATTTCCAATTGCGGGGGGAAATGAAATTTTTATTGAATTGTGACCGAACCCATAAGGCTGCCTACGTAACCCCTCTTAAACGGGAATCAGGTCAGACGTAGTTCAAATTACATCATATAGGGAAAGCATGAAAATTACACATAGTAACGCTTGAATGCATCTGAGTTGATTGGTTTTGGCCAAACTTCTCCGTCCATTTCGGCAAGTATAAGGGATCCTTCTGTCAGAACCCGATGAACCATGTATGGACCCTGCCAGTTGGGGGAAAACTTCCCTTTGGCTTCATCTTGATGCGGGAAAATTTTCTTTGACACCAGCTGCCCTGGCGTGAACTGTATCGGCTTGACTCTTTTGTTGAAGGCTCTGGACATTCTGTTCTGATTAAGTTGACCATGACAAACTGCATTCATTCTTTTTCCATCTATAAGAGCCAGCTGCTCGTAACGACTCTTCACCCATTCTGCGTCGTCGAGCTCAGCTTCCTGTATGATTCTTAAGGAAGGAATTTCTACTTCAGCGGGAATGACGGCTTCTGTACCATAAACCAGCATATAGGGGGTTGCCCCAGTTGATGTGCGGACTGTGGTGCGATATCCCAACAGAGCAAATGATAGCTTTTCATGCCATTTCTTATGCTTTTCTATCATTTTTCTCAATATCTTCTTGATGTTCTTGTTGGCGGCTTCTACAGCTCCGTTCATTTGAGGCCTGTAGGCTGTAGAATTCTTGTGTCTGATCTTGAAGGTTTCACACATGGCTCTCATCAAGTCGTTGTTGAGGTTGGAACCGTTATCAGTAATGATTGATTCTGGAATCCCGAATCGACAAACAATACGATCACGGACAAAGTCCGCCACGACTTTCTTACTCACTACTCTGTAAGATGTTGCTTCGACCCATTTGGTGAAATAGTCGATTGATACGAGGATAAACCTGTGTCCGTTTGAATTAATGGGCTCATTTGGACCAATAACGTCCATTCCCCAGGCGGCGAATGGCCAAGGCGAGCTTGTTGCATTGAGCTCATTCGACGGCACCTTTATCATGTCTGCATGTATCTGATAGCGGTGGCATTTTCGGACATACTGGATGCAATCCGTCTCCATAGTCATCCAAAAGTAACCAGCTCAGTGTATCTTCTTTGCTAAGACAAAACCGTTCATATGTGGACCGCAGGTCCCAGCGTGGATTTCCTTTAGTAGCTTGGATGCTTCCTTTGCGTCGACACACCTTAATAATCCCAAATTAGGAGTCCTCTTATATAGGATTCCTCCGCTATGAAAGAAGTTGTTGGATAACCTCCGAAGTGTGCGCTTCTGAATAGGATTTGCAAGCTCTGGGTATTCTCCCTTTGCAAAATATTCCTTGATATCATGAAACCAGGCTTTCCGTCTGCCTCTTCTTCAACATGGGCACAATAAGCTGGCTGATCATGGATCTTTATTGGAATGGGATCAATGAAGTTCTTATCAGGATGTTGTATCATGGATGACAGGGTAGCCAATGCATCGCCAAATTCATTCTGGATTCTGGGAACATGTCGGAATTCTGTCTTTGTGAACCTCTTTCTCAACTCCTGCACCTGGTGCAGATACGGGAGTATCTTGGAGTTCTTGGTTGCCCATTCTTCTCGGACCTGATGTATGAGTAAGTCTGAATCTCCAATCACTAGCAACTCTTGAATGTTCATGTCAATGGCCATCTTGAGCCCTAGGATGCAGGCTTCATACTCGGCCATATTGTTGGTGCACGGGAACCTGAGTATGGCAGATACTGGATAATGCTGACCGGTTTCTGATACTAGGACTGCTCCTATGCCAACTCCTTTGAAATTTGCTGCTCCATCGAAAAACATTCTCCAGCCATCATAGGATTCTGCAATGTTTTCTCCTATGAATGATACCTCTTCATCGGGAAAATACGTCTTCAGGGGTTCGTATTCTCCATCCACGGGGTTTTCGGCAAGGTGATCTGCTAGTGCCTGTCCCTTGATTGCTTTTTGAGTCACGTAGACATTGTCGAACTCACTCAACAGGATTTCCCACTTGGCTAGCTTGCCAGTGGGCATGGGCTTCTGAAATATGTACTTTGGAGGATCCACCCTTGATATGAGGTATGTAGTATAGGCACAGAAGTAATGCCTCAGCTTCTGAGCTACCCAAGTCAAAGCACAGCAGGTGCGCTCTAACAGAGAATACCGGGCCTCGTACGGGGTGAACTTCTTACTAAGGTAACAGATGGCCTGCTCTTTCCTCCCTGTTTCGTCATGCTGCCCCAGAACACAGCCGAAAGCTCCATCCAATCCTGCAAGGTGGAGTAATAGTGGTCTACCTGGCTCGGGCGGGACCAAAACTGGTGGTGTTGACAAGTATTCCTTGATTCTGTCGAAAGCTTTTTGGCATTCATCAGTCCATTTGGTAGCGGCATCCTTCTTTAGCATCTTAAAGATTGGCTCACAGATAAATGTAGACTGTGTTATGAACCGGTTGATGTAGTTAAGTCTCCCCAAGAAACTCATCACGTCCTTCTTGTTATTTGGCGGTGGCAACTCTTGAATAGCTTTGACCATTGATGGATCCAGCTCTATTCCTCGGCGACTCACAATAAACCCAAGTAGTTTTCCGGCAGGAACCCCGAATGCACATTTCACGGGATTCCGTTTCAGGTTGTACCTCCGTAATCTATTGAAGAACTTCCTCAAATCTCCCATGTGATCAGTGGCCTTCTTGGACTTGATGATACCATCATCTACGTACACCTCAATCTCCTTGTGTATCATATCATGAAAAATAGTAGTCATGGCCCCCATGTAGGTGGCCCCCTGCATTCTTTAGCCCGAACGACATCATCTTGTAGCAGTACATTCCCCACGGCGTAATGAAGCCATTTTCTCAGCATCTTCTTCATCCATCCAGATCTGATGATAACCAGCGAAACAATCCACAAATTATTGCAATTCATGCTTAGCACAATTGTCGATCAGGATGTGTATGTTTGGTAAAGGAAAGTCGTCTTTCGGACTGGCCCGATTGAGACCCCGGTAGTCGACATAGACTCTAACCTTCCCGTCCTTCTTTGGTACTAGCACAATGTTGGCTAACCATGTCGGGTATTCTACTACTCTGAGAACCTTAGCTTTGACCTGCTTAGTGACTTCTTCCTTGATTTTCAAACTCATATGAGGTTTGAACTTTCTGAGCTTTTGCTTTACCGGCGGACATGTTGGATCAGTTAGCAGTTTGTGAGCCACAATAGACGTGATCAGGCCCGTCATGTCGTCATACGACCAGGCGAATATGTCATCATATTCCTTTAGAAATTCTGTGTATTCCTTCTTTTCTGATGGCAATAAGTGGACGTTGATTCGTGCTTCTTTAACGTTTTCTGCATCTCCCAGGTTAACAACCTCAGTCTCGTCCAGGTTGTACTTTGGTCTGTTTTCAAATTTCTCAACTTCCTTAACAATCTCCTCCAGTATCTCATATTCCTCTGAATCTATGTCTGTTTGTTGCGTTGTCTCATTGCATGTCATAGTCATCGGTTCATCAAGATAAGTAATAGTAATGCTGTATAAGTAAAGTAATGAGAGAAAATAATAAGAGTGTTGATTTATAAGGAAAATTAAAATGCTTTGATAAATTCCATAACTGTTTTGAACATTGAAGATCTTATTGCGGAAATTTAAAATGCGTAAAGAAAAATTAACTAGTAAAAATAAAAGATAGTGCATGATGCTTGTTCAACCTTGCTATCCCGAGGATCGCCGGGCTCTGGTGGTTCTGATGGTCCAGTTATTGAGGCGTGCTCCTTTTCTTACAGCTTGTATGGAAGGGCCTTTCTCCCTCTCCTCCTCGAACACAACACAACAATCCATGTCATCGTCTTCCAAGAACAAGTTCTTCACCGCTGCCAGTGCTTCCTCTTCTTCTGACCCATAGATAACATCGGCCGGTTGGAAAGTTTGTTCCAAGCGTGGTATTGGCTGCTCCAGCGAATAGTAAGGACCGCGCCATGGTGGCGACCAGTTGTTGAATTCTTTCCAGGTATACTCATATCCTAGACCGAAAGTGGTGCCGTGCTTCTTGAGTTTTATGGGCTTAGTGATTCCTTGGAGGTTCTTACCAAGCCCCTTGCCAGGCTCGTACCCACTCCAGTTCAATATACTCTCGATTTTGTTGTACCACCATTTATCTTTATCAACAGCATTGACTCGCTCGATGTGGTGGTAGGTTTCCCCTCCTAACTTTCTTCTTCCCCATATTGCCGGAATGGTCTGACGATTGTATATGGGGTCGCTGCCATCACCGTGGATGATTACTTCTTGGTGATTCCATTCAAATTTCATGGCCTAATGCAGTGTCGAAGCCACAGCTCCCGCAGAATGAATCCAGGGGCGTCCTAACAGCAGGTTGTAGGACGCGGGCACATCTATCACTTGGAACTCAACATCGAACCAGGTTGGCCCCATCTGAAGACACAGGCAGATTTCATCGATGGTGGGTCTCTGGGATCCATCAAAAGCTTTTACGTTGATGTCTCCTTCTTTTATCTCGTGCAAACCTTTGCCCAACTTCTTGAGCGTTACTAGAGGACAGATGTTAAGGCTGGAACCCCCGTCGACCAGGATCCTGGTGATGAAATAGTCCTCACATTGTACTGTGATATGCAGGGCTTTGTTGTGACCCAACCCTTCAAGTGGCAGCTCGTCCTCATAGAAAGTGATTTTGTGGCTTTCTAGCACTTGTCCCACCATATTGGCCATTTCTCCGCCAGTGATGTTACTCGGCACGTATGCCTCACTCAGCACCTTCAATAGAGCATTTTTGTGTGCCTTGGAATTATGCAGTAGTGAGAGGATGGATATCTGCGCTGGTGTTTTGTTCAGCTGGTCAATGACCGAGTACTCTTTAGCCTGTATCTTTCTCCAAAGGTCTTCTGGACCTGTCTCAATGATGGGTGGCTGGTTGGACGCTTGCTTGCTAGACTCAGCTAGGTATTCAGGGGTATAGACTCTCCCTGTTCTCGTCATTCCCTGTGCTGCAATAGTTTCTTCGAACCTGACCTTGCCTTTTCTCCTGGCTTCAGCTGTGTAATCCCAGGGTATAGCTTTTGTGTGGAATGAGGGCACAACAGACATCGCCACTGGGATTGGTGCGGCCACCTTTACTTCGAACGGGATATGTTTTCGGGATGGCAAAATGGCAACTTCAAATGGTGCTGGTGCCTTTGCTGATGGAGCTGCTTCGAACTCAAGAGGGATAGACACATCTATCTCAGTGACCTCAGATGGTTGGATCTGGACCCTGATGGGGTTAAGAGTAACTGCAGACTTCTTTGGATCATCGCCTTCTGTGATCAACCTGATGGATCCTCGGGATCCCAACCATCTTCCACCTCAATCATGTGAATACTCCCACCTTTATGGTCTAGAAGAGGGTTGTTGCGGACATTCGGGACGGGTTCCTTGCCACGATAACCTTATTATCGATCAGCGACTGGATCTTGTCTTTCAGGGAGCAGCATTCGTCGATGGTGTGTCCCTTCATGCCGGAATGGTATGAACAGGATTTGTTTGGGTTTACCCACTGAGAAGGATTCTCTGGGGTTGAAGCAGGAATGGGGGTGACATAACCGGCGGCTTTGAGTCTCTCATATAGTTGGTCAATGGGTTCAGCAATGGTTGTATATTGTTTGGGAGTCCTGCGGCCAAGGTTCGGTCGAGGTCTAGGGAAGTTTTGGCGTGCAGGAGGGGATTGATAGTGGGATGGTTGAGCATTGTAGGCTTGGTAAACATGTGCGGGTTGGGAATATCTGGGTGAAGTAGGCTGATATGTGGGAGGTGGAGGTGATTGATAAGTGGGTTGTGGAGTTTGGTAAGAGGGTGAGGGTGCTTGGTAGTTTGGAGTAGGCTGATATGTGAGTGGAGGCATTGGGTAGGTGTGGTATTTGACAGGAGATTTGGTTCTCTGTGCAACCATTACGGCCCCTACGTCCTTTTCTTGGACACACCTCCTGACTGTAAGGCCTTATTTGTAGCTTGCAGGGCTTCGAAGTTCGTAACCATACCGCTTTTGATGCCCTCTTCGATCCTTTCTCCCACCTTGATAATGTCAAAAAATTTGTGGCTCTCGATCATCATCAGTCTTTTATAATATTGCGGGTCCTGAGCCTGGACGAAGAATTTATTCATCTGTTCCTCTTCTAAGGCAGGTCTGACCTTAGCAGCTTCGGACCTCCAGCGAGTAGCATACTCGCGGAATGTTTCTGTAGGCTTCTTCTTTAGATTCTGAATGTAGAATACGTCCGGCGCATTCTCTGTGTTGAACCTGAACCTGTCCATAAAGTCGGATGCCATATTCACCCAGTTCGACCACTTCTTCGGATCCTGGCTAATGTACCAAGACAGAGCGTCTCCCTTCAAGCTCCTCATGAATAGCTTCATGCGGATTCTTTCGTCTTTCCCTACTCCAACCAACTTGTCACAGTACGTTCTCAAATGGACCCTTGGATCCCCTGTACCATCAAACATCTCGAACTTAGGAGGTTTGTACCCCTCGGGCAGTTCGACATCGGGCTGTATGCAAAGATCTTCGTAGTTCATCCCTCAATTCCCTTACTTCCTTCAACGCCTTGAATTCGTCTAGTCAGTTTCTTAAGTTCTTCGGCCAGGTTTCTGATGAGCAAGTCTTTATCATCAGACTCGGGTGTGTTTGAGATGGGCTGGGTGGAGTGTGGCATAGTCTCCACGTAGATGGGGGTGTTATGGTGTGTGTGGCAGTGGTCATTTGTGGAGTTTTGAGGTTCTGGGATGAGCAGCGAGGTATTGTTGGAAGTATGGCAGGTGTTGCAGTGGTGGTGAGGAGCGTGATGGTTTTGTGGCTTTGGGATATTTTGTGGCGGTGTGGGGTTCTGAGCATTTGGGAAATTAACATCTGGAGTGGTGAGGGAAAATGACAGATTTGCCAGATTCCGAACCTGATCAAGTTCTTCTTGGAACTTCAGCAGCTTTTGTTCAAGTTGGGATGCATTTTCCTTAGGAACCAGAGTACCATGACCATGAGTGACCTCTACCTGTTCAGTTGAGGTTTCCTTTCTGGCGTTGTTCAAATCTTCCATCTTCCCTTTGTTGTTGTTTTTGACGGGACTAAGAGGAGGAGTGGGTGGAGGGCCCCTGGATCTCGTGGAATAAGATGATGTTTCCAGAGTGCACGAACTAACCTTTGGGGAGGGGAATAAATAAACAAAAGTAAAAACAAAAGGGTAACAAGTTAGTGAGGATCATAAAAAAAAGCGTTGCGATATTTAAACACATAGTGCAGAATGTAAACTGTGTCCTAATTTGGGGACCTCTTTGTGCCCGAGGTAGGCCTAGCGACAAATTAATTTGGAGAACTCAGAACGCTAAATGCCTCATTTTATTGATAGAAAATAAGACGAATCCCAAATCGACACTAAATAACAGGAAATAAAAGTCACTAATGGCCATTGGCCTTATTACATTTATAAAAAGAAGAAAACTCCCATCTATTTGGTCCCAGAAGGACCTTCCCCAGATTCGGCATCCCTGGCTCCATCGAACAGCTTTCCCAACTCGCGAAGTCCCAGTAATAGGTAGGCTCTGACTAGGTGTCCGCCTTCGTTTCCCTCAGTATTTTGGCAGTCTTCAACCCTCTTGAGAAATTTCTTCTCCAACTCCACTATGCCTCGCTCCAAGTATCCCAGTCGCTTGTTGGCACTGACAACCATTTCCTTCCATTCCTCAATTAACTTTTGATTGGCTTCTTGTATCTCATGGTGCTCGCTTTCGCATTCCCGGATCCTCTTGCGCAGTTGATTGTATTTGACCTGTGCCTCGGCCTTTTCATCTATGATCCTGTGACCTCAAACGAATCCGGGCTGGCCCAAACCATTATGATTATCCTCCAACCAGCCTGAATAGTAGGGAGCACAACCGGCGTGGTATCTATCTGGCTCGATGGTATCCCTCCCCATGACGATCTTGCAGTTCCACATATGCTAAGCTTGGCACTTGTAAGGATTGTCGTCATCCTGAAAGTCAGTCCAGAAGTGACTCATCTTGTCGACCCTGGGTACAACCTGCTTCCTACCAGCTTGCCTCATAACCCGGAGAGGGACGTAAGGGTATGTTCCTCTTAGACCGATCAATATCAGGAAAGGTGCATCTCTCGATCGAGCGATGAACTCCTCGGTCGGAAACCACTCGAACATCCATTGTACTTGGTCCTCAGTCAGATTGTCGAAGAGCTCGACCCATTCTCTAGCATTCTCTGGTTGAGCGAACATGTTGGGCATGTAATTCATTCACCTTGGATGAGGAAGGCAATATGATCATCCTAGTCCCTTCGCTGAATCTCTTGTCGATATTCACCCTTTTGGAGATGCTCCATGAGCCAAAGTTGAAGTAGCAAATTGCAGCCTTCAAAGTGTTTGGCTCCTTGTTGACACCTCTCTAGAGCTCGGTACATTTCCGCAACGATCATGGGCATAATGCTGAATGATTGCCCGCCAATTCCTTCCATTAAGGTCTTAGTTACCATAGCTAGTCTGGTGTGGATTATTGCTTTCTTCATTGGAAACACGATCAATCCCAGAAAACAAAACATGAATACAATGACCCTTCGGTGAATATGCCCTAGTGATGTGATGGCAAACTCCTCAGGATAGGTATGGTAGGATTTGCTGTGACCGTACCTCTCATAAAAATAGTCAAAAGGGATATAGGAGTCTTTTACACATGTCAGTTCTGGATTCTTCTTCAAACCCATCATTTTGAGAAAACCCCTGCACTTGCGGTTCTCAGGCATTAACAAACCCGGAGTTTCCCATGGTATATCGGTCAATCCTCCTATTTCTTCTAGCAAGGGTGTCATTTCAATGTCCCCGAAGCAGAACACGGACCTCTCACAATCCCAGAATAGAGTAGCAGCTTCTATGATCTTGTTGTTGGGTTGGATTTCCAGGAGGGAAGGTAGATTTCCCAGATATTTCCGGACAAGAGTCTGATCACTGGAGTGAAGATCCTCCCACCAGCTTAGCAATTTTGGGTGGATGTTGGTGACCATGCCAAATCTGGGGACTTCGTGCCTCATATTTCTGCAAGACAAAAGGGTTAGGCCCTTACCCCCACCGGACTTGACTATTTAAATATCAATAATTGGCATAAAAGCATTTAGTTCTCCAAATAAATGCACAGAACGTGATGATGTCCGTTTGGTTTTAGGGAAACCCAGTGGACTTTGGACAAGGCTATCCTAAAGAGTCATTATGCGGACAACATAACTGACTCGGCTAGGTTTGACCATGATGCATGCACAGTTAAACAGAGTAAGGTTTCCATGGGGTTTTAGACCGGTACCCTTGAGCGGACAACTCAAGGGGGAAAGCCACGGAACCGTCAACTACACCGTTGATCGACTGGTTTTACCGCAAATATGTCATTTCCGGATTTAGGGGGTGATAATATCAGAAGAGCGCAACCACTCATTATAAGCGTTGCTATGGTATTTGTTTGGCACGACTGGAATATGATGTTGAGCATGATTATGCAATAATTAAAGACATGTTGTCACGTATTTACACGTTAAGAAAGCAGTAAATACAACAGTTTTCATAATTTAAAGCAGTAGTAAAGGAAAGCAGTAAAGGAAAGAAACAAGAGACAAGTCAATTTTGTAGTTGAAGAGGGAATTAAATGCTTGAAGGAAATAAGCAAGTAATAAAGGAGCATAAATTCACAATAATAGTCTGAAATGGTAAAAGCCTAAATATCCCCAGCAGAGTCGCCATGCTGTCGAGCTCCCTTTTTCTCGCGAAATCGGGTTTATGACATTTGGAGGGACAACTCATTCCTTTTGGGAACTGGGTTTGCATTTGAAGAGTCGCCACCTAATGATTAGGGTGCATTAGGATACCAAAAGAGTTTGATTTGAATAACCAGAGATAGGGTAAGGGCTTGAAATTATTCTAAGGGGAAGGTGTTAGGCACCCCTCAGAATCCACTAGTATGGTTCCCGGACAGACAATTATTGTGAATTTGGATGCAATTAACATATAGGCAGATAAGGCTCAAATAAGAGGGGATTTCAATACATAATGATTTGAAAGTAGACAAAGCTTAGAAGAATAATTAAAAGAGCTGATTTTAAATAAGGAAATAAAATGCTAAAAGAAAAGAAATGAAGAATAAAGGAAGGGGGTCCTAGGTTTATTAAAAATATGGATCACCCCACACAATGTCCGGTAATCACTCCTCAATGAGGGGCTACACATGACATTATCGCGTGGTCATCATATCCATATCTACCCTTCCCACCCCGTTAAGGTATTTAAAGCGCGGGTTGGTCTCGATTACTTATTGTATGCTATTATCCGTCCCACTCCTATCAGTCGCGGAGGCACTTAGGACTACTAATCCTAAAAAGGGAGGGATATTAGGCTTATTTGAAGTTTCAAAGGTAAAAACTCTAAGGCGACATACACACATATTGCATATTTTTGGGGAAAGATATTGAGGCAGATTGGTTTATTACATAACTCAAATAAGAAACCCGGATCAGGCCTGCCTGCTGGTTGTAATGATCAATAGAAACAGATTCAATTTACAGTTATTACTCTAAGGCTTGCCTAAGTGTTTAGACGGGGTCTTATAGGCATGATATCTACTAATTTTAGAGGGTGATGAGATAGTAAGGCTCGAAATGAATTGTTTGGAGTCCTATATGCATACTTGTTAAACTTGTTAAGCGAGGGACTTAGATTATTAAAAGAGATACAGAATGTACAAAAATTAAATAAGTTCGTTACAGGTTCTGCAGGTTATAGCATCTACTATTACTGATTTTTATATCTAACATTGACTGTGAATGAAAACGAATCAGAATTGCTCGAGGATCCCTATAGGCATGATTTCTATGCATTACTAATTTTTAGACGTGGTATCTGATTGCAGAAACCTTATAGACATGGTGTCTAAGTGCAAAAACTTGTTTTAAACCTTATAGACATGGTATCTAAATGCAGAAACTTGTTTTAAACCTTATAGACATGGTATCTAAATGCAGAAACTTGTTTTAAACCTTAGAGACATGGTATCTAAATGGAGTTTGAAATATGCAGAATTAAAATATTCCTATAGGCATGGCTTCTAGGTGAAGTTTGAATGTGCAGAAGTTAAAACACCCTATAGGCATGGTTTCTAGGTAAAATTTGAACATGCAGAAGTTACAACACCCTATATGCATGGTTTCTAGGTGAAGTTTGAATACGCAGAAGTTAAAACACCCTATAGGCATGGTTTCTAGGTGAAGCTTGAATATGCAGAAATTAAAACACCCTATAGGCATGATTTCTACCCTTGCATGCATAGTTTCCCACCCTTTTTCACTAGCCAGCCCCAAATGTTTATTACAACTTATTACAAACCAGAATAATAAATTACATCAGAAAAGTACAACCAGAGGAAGCCTGATTCTTGACTCCCTCTTTGAGTTATGAGATAGACCAACTCAAAAACCATTGATCCAAAGCCTTTCTCCAATTTGAGTGTGTCAGAGTTCCCTAAGAGCCTCAATGGGACTCCGGGCAGTGCTCACACCCAAATTGCATCACCAGAATAGGGACAAGTGCAGTGTGGAAGTACCAGCCCTCAAGTGTCCAAGTTCAGAGGGAGCTCAGGGGTCCCAAGGCAAGGCTCACAAGAGGGGGGCAGAACTTAAGTCTAAGAGAGAGTGCAAGTGAAGAAACAGAGTTCTGAGGGAACAAAGGAGTGGGAAAGAGGTGCTGGGAAACAGCCATAAACAAGTTGATAATTTCATACAAAACGGGTTCAGGGGTTAGGAAATTGCAAAGAGCCTATGTACGTAGGCAAGGGTCAGCTTTGGGCATGCACAGCAATAGGAGATGCTGGCATGCCCATAAGCCCACCAGAACACACAATACTAGAGAATACATAGAGGTTATGATCCCAGGGGAATCAAGTTTGAGTCATGGACAACAATGCTCAATACTGTCATGCCTCAAACAAACCATCAATATCAAACACATTGGGGTAGGGGTTTAGGATACTTAATACATAGAATCAGAATAGGAATAAAGAAATTACAGCATGCTAGAACAAAGTACTGAATTAAACACAAGCAGTAGGCAGACAAGAAGGCAAAAGTATTAAGTAAACATGTTGTTGTGATGCTGAAATTTTAATCAGAACATACCAGTTCAAAGAAGCAAAATACAATAAAGGCAAAGTAGCAGGATTTTGAAATTAGCTTTGGCTTTCAGCCAGCTAAATAGGTCACAGTAGAAGTAGTAAAGCAGGAGAGAATATTTTGAGTGTAAGTGATTTTTAGTACTCAGAGTGTTCTCCTGTGCTAGTGAAAGAGCAAGGTATTTATAGTTTGAAAACAGGTAGAAAATAAGGCAAGAATCATAGTTTAGCAGTAATTATGGAACTATGTACTAATTAAAAATCAAATCAGTATCAAAGACTTCCTTTAATTAAGGAATTAAAATTAAACGGTAATGGGCAGAAAACATTTAAGGAAAGAAATCAAGTAGAGCATCATGTGCAGAATAGACAATTAGGGGTAAGTACATAGAGGTTTAATTAAGGGAATAACTAATGAAGAATCTTTGAAATACTCAGTTAACCAAATAAGGTAAGAAACACAATAAATTTGCTGAATATGGGGACAATCAGCACATAGTAAGTCAAGGAGTCAGGAATTCGAAATTACTTATTTGGAGGGAATAACATGGGTTCCGATGAATAGATAAATAAACCAAGCTAAAAACAGGAGAATCGAAAGTCTAAAGGGAAGTTTTCAAATCAATCCAAGAAATAGGAAAATCAGTAAAACAAGGAAAGAATCAATTACTTAGCAGACGAGTGCAATCAGAATTACACAGGGAGTGGTTTGAAATCAGTCCACAATTGGAGGTCATTTTAGAGGGAAATTTAGCATATAAAAGAGTGCATAAACATTAGGCATGCGAGGTTGAACTTATGACAAAGAGAAGCATCATGCAATAACAGTCACAAAGTCAGTAGACAGTGAAACATGGTAGTCACATAAGTCAACATAGTAATAGAGAAAAAGGGTATCAGAAACATGCAAAGGGTCAAGTAAAAGGACCCTTCTGAAAAGTAGTCAGTTTCAATGATTGCAAAAAACCAAATCACATAGAGAAGCAGAAGTTGAAACAAAAGGGTTTTGAATCCAGTCGAGCAACTTCAAATAGATGAAGCAGTTTTCAGAAGCTCGAATAGGCCCAAAGAAATTAGGGCTTTGGAACCAATCAAATTCAAAGATGATGAACAGTAAATCACACAACAAATATTCTCAGAACTCGAACGAACCCAAAGATTTTAGGGTTTTCACCATCAAATGAGTCTAGAGATGAAAAACAAGTAAATCAGACAAATACTAACAAAAATAGATTCAGAAATCTCAAAAAGGTTAAGGCCCTTCACATGCAAACTCAAGTAAAGAACGACATAAGGAAACACAAGAGAACATGTTGAAAATCAAAGAAGGCTTGGAAATAACTTAACAAAAATCAAAATCGGGAAAAGGTAAAGGGGTTTAGAAGGTAGAGTTTGAAAGAAACCTTGAGAAAAACGTTCAGATTTAGAGAAAACACGGATCTAAAATAGACCTAAAAGAAATCGGAAGAACCTTAAAGGTTAGGGTTTCAGAAGAAACCCCAGATGGTGAGAAAGGCTTGGCAAATCATCGATCTAAGCAGGAGAAGTCAAGGGTCAGGCTTGAATAGCCATGGCTGGCCGGAGCAAGGTCAAAGATGACCGGAGACAGCCATAGAACTGAAATTAACCAAGGTCTGGACCAGACTTTTCCAGGATCTAGCCTTGAAACCATGATAATCGGGCATGTTGAAGCCATAGGAGGTAGATACAGGCTTCCAATGGCTTTGGAAGCCATTGATTTGGGCGGTTTTAGGGTGGTAGTTTAGGGC
>NW_017677564.1:28509-29243 GCF_001879085.1 Nicotiana attenuata
CTTATTTCACTGCTGTATTTATTATTTCTTTCAGATTATCCTACTGTTAATTATTGTTATTACTATATTTTGTCTCAGTCTGGCCCTGACCTTCCTCGTCACTACCCAACCGAGGTTAGGCTTGGCACTTACTGAGTACCGCTGTGGTGTACTCATGCCGTTCCTGCGCATGTTTTTCATGTGTATATCATCCAGGTACCTCTACTCAGGCGCACTATCAGTGAGGCAGGAGGACTACGGAGACTTCGAGGTAGATCTGCTGCGTCCGCAGACCGACGAGTCTCCCTCTTACTCTATCTCTAGTACTTAGTTTTTCTTCTTCCGGTTGTTAGATATTCTGGAGTTTTGAGCCTTTACTTTTTGCTTCTGTAGCCTGTGTTACCCGTGAGTTTCCGGGTTTTGGGGATTGTTTTGAACTGTGATATTGAGTTGTACATGCCGAGCGGCATTCAGTACAGTTTCTTCTAGTATTTAATTTGGTTTCCTCTATTTTCCGCAATTATTATATTTCCGCAATATTAGGCTTACCTGGTCGTGGGGACTAGGTGCCGTCATGACATGTTCACAGTCGGTGAAGTAGGGTCGTGACAAGTTGGTATTAGAGCTCTAGGTTCATAGGAGTCACGGAACACAGGCCGGTTTATTAGAGTCTCGCTGATCGGTACGGAGACGTTTGTACTTATCTACGAGGGGCTATGTAACTGTTTAGGAAAAATCTCCATTTAATTTGAATT
>NW_017677565.1:0-12814 GCF_001879085.1 Nicotiana attenuata
TGAAGATATTCCCTTTTATTCAAGCAATTAAGCTTAGAGCCCAATTCCAACATCCGAAATTCTCTGCCAGGCCTGCTTCCAATATATGAACACCGTATCAATCACTATACGAGGTACCAGAACATGACGGCATGCCATTGCTGAATTCTCACCATGCACCACATCATTCACAGGACCATAATAACATTCTCTGATCATAATAACCGACATTCCTCGAATCTGATGCTCGCAATGCACCTCATGATATATAAGTCTTGTTCCAACTCTCGCAATACTGCCACGACGGAAGAGATGTGTAGAAAATCATAACCAACTGCCGAGTCAACAAATCATTGAGTCTATACTTCTAACAAGAACCGTTACCTCATTCTGAACCAAATAATGATCTTTGCTCTTTAATATACTTTATATAATCCGACTGCACTGATCCGAGATCCAATAATCTCATCTCACCCAGTACGAACTGCTCAGGCAATAAGCCACCCCGATCATGATCAAAAGTCCCATATAATCCCACAACGTGCCAATAGGCCACAAGCTCGAACGTGACACATAAGGAAAATGAACTCTGGAAGGGACTACTCAACTCACGCAACTAATATGAACTTTCCTCGGAAAATGGGAAACAAAACACACAAAAACAGGTATAGGGAACTGTACTCAACATCACACTATCGCGGCGTGCAACCCGATCCAAATAACATACTCGTGGCGGCGTGCCACCCGATCCACACATAAATTTACATAAGAAGATACACACCGAGCAAAATCGCTCATTACTACAAAATACCGAATATCGGCCACAAGCACGCTAAGTGCATAATACCATCCCTGGGGAGACAGATAGCGCCATAAGCTACAAAAGTCAAGCACAACTGAAGTGCGATATATGATCTGAATCTCAAGAGCCATCCTGCTCACTTAACACCATCGCTACGCGGAACCTCAACACACAAGAAATTTATCAAGCCATTTCGCAACTCACACGGCACAATGTAGCATTACATAAAATGGCGGACGACGAAATAACATCCAACGTCTGAATACTCCTCCATAAGGAGCGCTATGCTGAAATGAACACATCTGGCATGATATAGAGCCTATATTCATATTTAAATCCATTCATAGACCTCAAGCAAATTCTAATCGTACCGAACTAGGCCAACAATCTTTCATGGGTCCATAATAACCCCCTTTTTCCCATAACACACAAGAACATCCGTCCAATCCGGAACAACCGTCCACATTCCACAACCAAATGAACCGAGCGCCCTTCAAGAATAAATTCTCAATTAGCGATAGTACTGCAATCTCCATACTTGGTTTAAATCCTCAATCAATTAAGTGACTACACGTCACACTTATACAATCTTTCCGTGGGATATGCTCCCATGGCATTCTGCACCGGTAACAAGTTTGCACATCCATACCACCGGCCATGCAAATGCTGCAAAGTGAATCAAGGATCCGCAAGTCAATAACAAAGCCTCTTACTCATGACACCGATCTCAGGTGACGCTGAAGATAATACTAGCTTACTCTAAACATCTATATTTTTTTCCTGCTCATCCGAGCCCGTGACCTCCTTATCAACACCGAACCGCAACCTTGATTCACAACCTCCAAATCCCATGCTACTCACGACACTTAATCATGACAACGCGCAAGAGTACAAGAATTTCATCATAACTCCTGAACCACTAATAGGGTAAACACTTCATCATATAGAAGCCTTTTACTTAACTCATTTCAAGAGAACCATTACAACCCGTGACTAAATTCTCATAACCACAGAAAATACCAACCTCAAGTAGTGGTCTAAACCACCATAACTCTTCCGGGATCCATCTGCACATAATAGGCCATAATACTCGAAGCCTCCAAATAAAATCAATTACGGCGACCGTCAAACCTCGCACGCATTACTGTAATCATGAGTATAAATTAACACGCTGAAGGAACTAATCGTTGCCACCATTATACCAATTCAACCATTGGTGACTGATTTTTTTTTACTTCTTCCAATTTACTCCGGGCTTGACTTAGGAATAATAGTAGACCCATTCAAAACATCACGAACCCAAATCCGCACTCATCTTGAGTGACCTTATTTTATGAGACCACGCTGTCTCAATTCCCACGAACCATCTCACACCCTCCTTATGCGCATATTCGCATCCTCAACTAGTACACCCATCTGATAATTCCTCTATGAATCCGAAGTCATTTTCTCCCGTTCCTCTCAATTTATACCGCAGATCGAAGATAACACAGAACACTCCAAGCTCCTTATCATAATCTGCTGCAAAAGCTCGATACTCAACCATACTATGGACTCGAAACCCTTAGGCACCACACCTTAACCTTTGAACCCACTAGGACCGTTATTGAGAGCCACCCACTCTGACTTGGTCCCGGATATAATCAACTACAAGGCTCCGCTAGCACATGACCACCCTCTCAAAGAAGCACCCGGACGAATCACCTTCCTTGCAACTCACTTCTACGCGAAGCATAATTCCTGAGTCTTCCCAAAGCATGAACATGAATCGATGATGCCAATTATAGAACACATTCTTCAATTTCTTTGCTCAAATTACCACTAATGTTCTCTTTCCTTAGTCGCAGTAACCCATCAATTTGCCAATAACTAGAAATCTCACAAATAGGCGACTAGGCAATCCAACCGTAGGTGGTGGGACTCTCCTACTTAGCTTGAAGCCACTATTACACAACTTTGGAACCCACCAAGATTCTTTATCTCTTATTGACATGACCTTGCGCAATTAAACAGCCAGATTCCTCGAAATCCTTTTGCTAGAATTTCATGAACACTCTGAATCTCTAGCAACATTCACATATTGGACCTCTTACCAGATAGCCAGTAAAATCCTTTGCAGGAGCTTCACCAACCACGCGACTGCTGACCTGCTCATAGGAGATAACCCACCTGAGCCTGTGCTCATTCACCAGCTGCACAAGTCCATTCACTCCTCGTGGACATCAACTAAATGCGCGACAATATCTTCCAATTCAAAGTCATGTTGTATCCTTCTTCATATCAAGCAGCTCATTTCCGTCATATCAAATCTCCCCCCGTTATGCTAGCCAATATTTCAAATTAAGCTCGTAGACCTAGTCACTATCCACCATGAATCCCAGTTAACTCTAAACTCCTCCCAAGGCACGTAGTCATCCTACCACAGAACCCCTGTGCTGCTCTGCCACTCTCCCTCTTTGGTCAAACTCACTCCTTTAAGTAACTACTCGAATCTTTTTTCCCACACTTGTCCTTCTAGGAGTTTAATCACCACAAGACACTTCCCACATGCCCTTCCCCATCCTTCGCTGCCCAGTCAAATACGCAGGAGGAAATATCTCGCACCACATCTGCAGTACCATTTCAATTCCTCAATTCCCGATTTATAATAAGTGCTTCGCGTCGCATAAGATTGAGTAGGAAGGAAACAAGGACATAACATTCAAAGGAATCAAACCGCACGATGAGGAATCAAGAAGGGGAGTGCTCCTAACAGCCATGTAGCCTCTCAAAGATAAGTACAGACGACTCTGTACCGATCCGCAACTCTACTAGACTTGCTCATGACTCGTCAGACCTAAGGGAACCTAGTGCTCTGATACCATGTTGTCACGACCCAAAATCCACTAAGGGTCGTGATGGCGCCGGACACCACTGTCAGGCAAGCCAACACCATTTAACTAGAAATTTCTCGTTTTAGATATTTCCGAAATCACTTCTTTTATACATTTAAACAATAAATAATAAGTTCCACTGAATAAATAATGATGTCTTTATAAAACTACTGAACAATCCCGAAATCATCCCAGAACCCGGTGTCACAAGTGCATGAGCAATTACTAGGAAATCCAATAAAGTACAATAGCTGTCCGGAACACAAACTTGGACAGAAAGTAAATATAATACACTGAAAGGGACTCTGCTGGCTGCGGGTCGTCTCGAGGGATGCAGCTCACCTAAGTCTCTATATCATCCGTACTGCTACGCCCATTAGGCCACTAGAGGTACATGTACCTGTGCAACAAAAATGCACAGCAAGTGTAGCATGAGTACAAAAACAACGTGTACTCAGTAAGTTTCCCGCCTAACCTCGAAGAAGTAGAGACGAGAGGTCGACTTCGACACTTACTAGTGGTCCAATAATAAAATACCAATTGTACAATAAATCAAGAACATGGCTATAACTCAATAGAATGGAGCAAGTAAATAATTCTTTTATTCATAGGGAAATTTCCAAATCCGTTTTCATCATTTATACATTTATTCTCAATTTGGGATAGCAATGTCCTCATTTATAAATATCAAGGAGAGCAATACAAGCATGCGCAAATCATGCCGAGGTCGTACGACCCGATCCAACAATATTTAAACTGTGCACTACCAGAGGGTCGAATGGCGCGAACCATAGATGCATCTATTACCCCGCTCGCGAATCATACATGCGACGCGGTCAAATATAAATAAACAATCACCCTGCTCGCGAATCATACATGCGACGCAGGTACACATAGAAACACACATTCAAACAGTCAATGAAGACTTCATCAGGGAAACAATTATTCAAGGAGATGTAAATTTCTCTTTTACAAGTCAAGAAGATGAAGTTTAATTCTTTTAGAAAGTCATTTGCCACTTTGGTATGATTTAAGCAATTTAAACTATCAATAAGGTTACAATTATCACAAGTAAAACATGATTTTGAGTCCTAGACTACCCGGACATAAGCATGATTGTAGCTACGCACGGACTCTCGTCACCTCGTGCGTACGTAGCCCCCACAAATAGGAGCACATAACCAATTAACTCACCTATGGGGACAATTCCCTCTTACAAGGTTAGAAAGGATACTCACCTCGCTCCGAAGTTCCATAACCGATATTCCATGCCCTTTCGAAAACTCAAATCGATGCACATTGCTCCAGAACTAGCCAATAATTATGTAAACTCATTAATATATGATCAATTACTCATTCTAATCCAATTTATAATAATTCCTAACCCCGATCGAAAAGTTGACAAAATTAGCCTCGGACCCACGTGCCCGGATTCCAAAATATCGAAGATAAAGTCTACCCATAACCTCACGAACTCAAATATATAATTTTCTCCAAATTTCGTGCCAAATTTCTAGGTTTTTCTTTAAAACCCCAATTTTCACTAATTTCCCATGATCCAAGTAATTAACTTGCAATAGGTGGGAACCACTTACCTTGACATGGATGATGAAAATGGAGCTCCAAAATCGCTCCTAGGTCGGCTCCCATGGAGGAAATGAGATGAAATGAGCCAAACCCATTTCTTTACACTTATACACTGCCCAGGCGACTCTTCTTCGCGTTCGCGAGACCCCCGTCGCGTTCGCAAAGAACAAAATTCTCAAAAACCATTTTTCAAACTCTTCTCAGACAGCCTCTAGTATAATAACCATAACTTTTTGTAATAAACTCCAAATGACAAATGGTTTAATATTTTGAAAACAATATACCAAGATCTACAACTTTCCTGTTTTGGAAATTTCCCAATTCCTTATAGATTTTAAGATATAAGCTGCCAAAGTCAGCCCTGTGCAACAAGAAATTTCTTCTTCATCTTCCCGGACAGCCTGTAGTGTACCAGCCATATCTTTTTGTACACAAATCCAAATGATAAATAATTTTCCTTTTTGAAAACTAGACACAAAGGGCTACAACTTTCAGTTTTGGATCATCTCCAAATTCTTTATAGGTTGCGAGATATGAGCCTCCGAAGTCAGACCTGTGCAATAGAGATTTCGTTCTTCGCGAACGCGAGGATCCCTTCGCGAACGCGAATGACAAAGTCCCTGAAGCCAAATCCTTCTAGTGAACGCGAGAGGATATACGCGAACGCGAAGAACAACACCAGATACCAGCATCAGCTATTGCAAAACAGCCCGAAATGATCCGAAACCACCCCGAAACACACCCGAGGCCCATGGGACCCCATCCAATCACACCAACCAGTCCCATAACATAACACGGACCTGCTTGAGGCCTCAAATCACATCAAACAACGCTAAAACCATGAATCGCACTCCAATCCAAGCTTAGTGAACTTTAGAATTTCAAGCTTCTATATTCGATGCCGAAACCTATCAAATCACGTCCGATTGACCTCAAATTTTGCACACAAGTCATATTCGACTTTACGGACCTACTCCAACTTCCAGAATCGAAATCCGACCCCGATATCAATAAGTCCACTTCCGGTCAAACTCCTCAATAACCTTCAAATTTCTATATTTAGCCAAATGACTCCAAAATGACCCACGGATCTCCGAATTCAGTTCCAATCACGCTCCCGACACCAGAATCACCATACGGAGCTATTCCCAGACTCGAAATCCCAAACGGACATTGATAACACTGAAATGCACTTCAACCCAAACATATGAAATTCTTCCAAAATGCTAACTTCCACAATAGGTGTTGAAATGTTCTCGGGTCTTCCAAAACCCGATCTGGACATACGCCCAAGTCCGAATCTGCTGGAACCTTCGAATCCCGATTCCGAGGTCGTTTACTCAAAAATCCAATCTTAGTCAATTCATTCAACTTAAAGCTTCCGAAATGAGAATTCTCTTTCCAAATCAACTCCGAACTTCCCGAAATTCAATTCCGACCATGCGTACAAGTCATAATACCTGAAGTGGAGCTGCTCACGGCCTCAAACTGCTGCACGACGCGCTAGAGCTCAAAACGACCGGTCGGGTCGTTAAATCCAAGCGTTTTATTATTTTTCCATAATTTTTAAGGTTTTAAATTGATCTATTTCCCTTTTATTTCATCCATAAAATCCCAATAATTATGTCCAAAATTATTATTTGGGTAATTCATCAATTGGATTTTCATATTTATGCGAAAATATGGCTAAAATAATTTTTTACATATTTTTACAAATTCATTTAGTATTTTTAAAGCTAAATTGCACACAATTGCAATATTAGCCATTTTTAAGGTTTAATTGTGTCTTATATTCATAAAATTGACTCTGGTATTTTTAAATTGTTAATTATGTGTTATAAAGCATTTTAGTATTTTCAATTTATTCTCAGAAGCCATTTACTATTTTGTATAAATTAAAAGGGGAAAAAGTGGCTATTTAAATTTTAGCCTAAATTGGCTTTCAATTTAACCCCAAATCAAACCCAATTCCCCAGCCCATTTCTAAAACCCTTTAAAACCAACCCGAACCCGGATTCCCCACCTACCCTTTTAATCTAGGCCGTTAATCATTCAGATCAACGGCCACCATTGCCCCTTACCTTAGTTAGTCCCAAACGACCCCAAAACCCTACCATTTGTTACAATCTGCCGCCTTAGAATCCCATTCCTCTCAAACTCTCTCTGCAACACCGCCTAAACCCTAGCCGCCGCCACCCAAATCTACCCTAATTCCCTTCATTCCCCACCTAATCCATGGACTCCCATTGTGATTGGAGGCGTGTACTCGTCTCCTATGTCTGCTGGTTACCTATTTTCGTGGTTCCATGGACAGATCTCGAAGGGATCTGGTCCAATCCCTGCTCAACTTCGATCTCTGGTCTTTTCCCGGCCATACATGGCTGTTCAAGTCAGATCCTTGACTTTTCCGGCTAGATCAGTAACTCTTCAAAGTCTTTCTCACTTTCTCTGGGTTCTTTGAAACTCTAGCTTTAAGAGCTTTTCGATTTTCTTTCAGATCTGTCTTAGATCTATGCACGTTATGAACTTCTTGATGTTTTCCAAAAGGATTTTCGATTTCCTTTCAAAGTGACTCTTCATTTTCAAATTAGGGTTTCATAAAACTCTTCTTAAAGACCTCTTCTACGATTTTCAGTGTTGTTTTACTATGTTTAAACGATGTGCTCATGTTTTTCTTCTATCTGGTTCATCGTGTTGAAACCCTAGGTACTTTTGGGTTTAACCGAGTTCTGTAGTTGTCTTTTGTTTGTTTGTATGAATGTTTGTTTTGATTTGGTCCTTTGTGTTTGAATCATTTTCTTACTTGACTTACCTGGTTCTGAGTTCTTACCATTTTTAACTCGACTATGGCATAAACCCTAATTTCTTAAAAGGGTTTTCCTCACTTATTACTATGAGTTCTTTATTTGTTTCTGACTTTCTTTACCTGTTAAGACTGATTTCTGCACTTTGGCTCTACGTATGATCCATGACTCCTTGACCTTGTTGCCTACTGTGCTTCGAGTAGGTTTCTTTACTACTGAATCCTAACTTACTACCGCTATTGCTGTATGTTTAATTTGCTCCTCTTTGACAATATGTTTGACCCTGCATGTCTAGTATGCATGTCCATCCCTTGCTATTTATATGTTGAAAAGCAGAGTCATGATTCTTTCTTGATTGATCTTGATTTCCTCAATGTTAAGACTGATTGCAAAGGGTTCCCTTATAAACCCTAATTTTACTCGCTTTTGTCTAAATAGATGGATTCCCTTCCTTTCATTATTGTGATATTTTTACCTTGAATCCTTTCCCAAAAATTAAGTATATTTTGTACTTAGACTCAAATATTTACCTTCATACTTTTACTGCCCCTTATATGGCAAGAATCAATTTGTCTCAAACTGATTTATTTCCTTAATTAGCCCTGTTAGTATCCGTTTGAGCAGTAATCCCTTGATTAAAGGGAAGTACTTGTGTTAATTTATTCTGATTGTGGTTATTTCCATGTCTGAGTTGAAACGTTACTTGTTACCTTATTCTTCGCTCATTTTCAAAACTATAAATACCCTACCCTCTCTTCCTTCCCACGATGAACAATTGAGTTCAGAACACACACTTACACACTCAAAACTCTTTCCTTCTCTATTATTACTTGTGATACTACTTTGTCTAGCCGGCTGAAAGCCAAAGCTAGACTGTGGAATCCTGCTTATTGTACCTTTCTGCACCTTGCTTTCTCTACTGTATGTCCTAGTTAATTTTTCAAGCCTCAACAACAATATGCTTCTTTAATTGTTTCAGTTTCCCTCATTCTTGTTTACTTCTGCTTGTGGTTCTGGAGTCAAGTTACATTACTAGCATGATGTAATTTCCCCTTTCCCTCTAGATTAATTCACTCCCTTATGTTTGTCACTTACTATGAACTTGCTATCCTAAGTCCCTATTCCCTCAATGTGATTATGCTCTTTCTGACTAACCTATGATCATGCCAGTATCAGCCATTGCTGTGCATGTCCAACTAGTCCCAAGACCCTTAATGGGGTTATGTGTTCATAGTCAGATGTATGTGTGCCCCAAACCCCTTGACCCATTTGTATGACTGTAATTCTGTGTGTGATCCCATCTCGGAATTTGAGAGTTTCATTTACAATTGTTTCAATCACCTCTGTCACTAATTGCTTTCAAAATGAACTGTTAGTACAGCTTCTTTAAAGAAATCTCTTTCAACATGTGTTCTGTACTTTTACTTTATTCTTAGAATCTAGGTTCTGCCCCTCTTGTGTGAGCCTTGCCTTGGGACCCTTGAGCTCCCTCTGAACTTGGACACATAAGAGTTGGCCCTTCCACACTGCACTCATTCTGTTTGGTTATGCAAATTTGGGTGTGAGCACTACCCGGGACCCCTTGAGGTCCTTAGGGAACTCTAACACACCCAGATAAGAAAAAGGCTTTGGAATAACGTTGGCATTGAAGTGATTAATTACACAACTCAGAGAGGAAGTCAAGATCAGGCTTCCTTTGGTTGTAATTTCTTATTCTGCACTTCTTTTGTAGTTCAATTATTTGGTCTGTAATAATTTGTAAACATTATGGAGTTGGCTAGTGAAAAGGGATGGGGAATATGCATGTTTTAGCTATTAAAAGGGTAGAAAACATGTTACTAGGTTTACATTCCTACTTGCGCAATAGAATCCATGCTTAGGACTCATTTCATGCATTAGAGATCTTGTTCCTTAGGATTTACACTTATCATTTTTCAGCATGTCCATTTCACTATCATACCACTTAGCAAATCCTGCGTTAAATATATTAATAACCGGTATTTCTGCAATCATGTTCCTACTGCCATGTACACCTAAAGATCCTGTTTTAGGCTAAACAACATTAACAAATATATCATCTCTGCATGCCCTAGTAACTGTAATATTTTTGCATATAGAAATCCTATTTAGGATTTTGCATATATACATCATTCTGCACCTCTTTTCATTTAGATACCATGTCTTTAGGATCTCACTTATATTCGCTTAAGCACACTTAGGCTAATTACGAATGCATGAAAAGGAATAAAACAATTTCATTTAGTCTTTACAACTAATTGGCCATAATTTCTATGTGCTGAACACCTAGAACAGCATGTTTAGGTAATAACAATAGTCTCCAACTGTCAGTAATCCTGAATAACTACTGCATCATGTTCACGCCTAGGCGAGCCTTAGGTAATTACTTGTATAAAACTGGAACTGCCTCTGTTTAATTATATATTGCTACAACCAGCAGACAGACCTAATTCGGACTTTTTTTCTGAGTTATATAATGAATCTGGTTCTGACTCAAACACCCTGCTTTAGGATTTAAAATTCAGACCTTAACTGTGTTTAAGTCATGCTGCTTATATGCATTATTTGCGAAGGTATACATGAGCCTTTTAATTGTTTATATGTTTCCCCTCTAAATGCAGTTCTACTTGTTTTGTATGTCGCCTTAGCATTTTACCTTTAAACCTAAGAGTCAGCTTAGAACCTCCTTCTTATAGGAATAGTAGTCCTAAATTCCTCCGGGGCTGATAGGAATGGGACGGGTAACAACATGCAATAGAGGTCGAGACCAATCCTCGCTTTAATACCTTCACGGGGTGGGAAGGGTAGATATGGATATGATGACCGGTGCGCTAATACCACGTGTAGACCCTCTTTTGAGGAGTGATTACTGGGTATTGCATTGATGTGATCCATATTACAAACAAACTTAGGACCCCTTTTTCATTCACAAGCATGCTTAGATTATAACTCTTTTCAAAACCTTGCTTTTATTGTTTTTCAAACACTTGTGTATTTAAATTTAAAATCCCCTATTATTTGAGCATTATTTGTTTACTTGCTGATTGCACAAATTCACAAAAAGACTATCTGGCCGGCAACCACACTAGTGGATCCTGAGGGGTGCCTAACACCTTCCCCTTGGGATAATTTCAAGCCCTTACCCTATCTCTGGTTATCAAAGGCAGTTGTAGTTGAACCGAATAGGTGCCCTAACGCATCTTAAAAATCATTAGGTGGCGACTCATCAAAAAACCCAATTCCCAAAAGGAAATGAGTCTTTACACCCCATGAATGTCGAAACCCGTACTCCTCCCCGATGGAAGGGGAAGAAAAAAAAAAAGGGGGCGCAACAGCATGGCGACTCTGCTGGGGATTTTTAGGCTTTTACCATTTCAGATTGTTCTCGTGAATTTGTGTTGGCCCAAGTAAAGGTTAGTTTTGAAGACTGACAAAGGAACTCAGACATGAACCAGGTCCATCCAGTGGTCCATCCCTCAGGTTCACAAAAACGGGCAGATTCAAGCATGTGGGATGCACGTGAAGGAGATAAGCTTAACTTGGTGTATTTAATATCTTCTGATCGAAAAGGTTGCATAATTGATAAGGAGAAGGAGTCCTTAATCAAAGAGAACACTATCCAAGATAGGGAAGGAGTTAGAAGTTGAAATCAACTAGAACTCTTCCACCAAGGAAGAGTTGCATCAGAACTCTAGTTATTTCTTCATCTACTAACTCTATAAATTGCAGGATGTTCTCACATTAAATTCATTGCACAAAACGCAGAAGTTAAACGTGAATTGGGAGCAAAATAGCAAGGATTTTTGCAAGCAGTTCGTGTGTGATTCAAGTGTGCAAACAAGAAGCTACATGAATTAGATTGAAGAACCAGCTCCATAAAGAGCTTTATGTGTCTTTCTTTATTTCTAGTTCAACTGTAGTAGGTGTTTCATATTGTACCTTTCAGCTTTATCTAGAAGCAATTGTAATAGGTACTTTGAGTATTCAAGTTAGAGTTAACTTGAAGTTGTAGCAGCAGTTAGAGGCTGGTTGCCACAAAGGGATTAGAGTTAATCCTTAGGTTTACAAAGAGTTTTGTAAATGCAGTTTTGGCTCAGTGATTTTAGTGAAAGTTTGGGAAAATCCTACTGAGTAGTAGGTCGTGGTTTTTTCACCTTTTGAGCTAGGTGTTTTCCACGTAAAATCTCTGTGTTCTTTATTTTATGTACTTTTAATTCTGCAAACAGTAGTAATAAGTACACCTAGAAGAACCAGGTCCTTCCAGAAGCAGTTTAAGCGAAAAATTGAGTACCACACAAATCACCCCCCTCTTGTGTGGTATTGACGTTTAGAACATCAATTGGTATCAGAGCAGGTTATCCTTGAAGAGGCTAACACCTTAGGAAAAGATCAACATGAGTGCACCACCTGGGAACTGGGAAGGGCAATCCACTGATAGGCCTCCACTCTTTAATGGCCACTACTACTCTTGGTGGAAAAATAGGATGAGGGATCACATAATTGGAGAAGATTATGAACTCTGGGACATAGTCACTGATGGTCCCTTAGCAACTACAAAGAAGAATGTTGAAGGAGTGGACGTGCCAAAGACAAGGGCTGACTGCACTGCTGAAGACCTGAAGAAGTGGGAGAAAAATGCTAAAGCCAAGAAATGGCTTGTATGTGGACTAGGTCCAGATGAGTACAGCAGGATCCAAAAGTTGTACCACTGCTAAGGAAAATCTGGGACACTTTGCAAGTGGCTCATGAAG